>NC_135186.1:310000-600000 GCF_041146795.1 Maylandia zebra | reverse complement strand
GCAAAGATTCTTCTGTTTCTGTTTAATGTCTTTGTTAAATCAAAAAGTACACTGAGAACTAACACGATTTGTTGCCCCACAATTTTCTATAGCAGACACACATGCTAACAACTACTGTACAAACAACTATTCTGTGTGTGTTCATAGCAACTCTGCAGGACTACAATGGGCCTTGATCTCACAGGCCGGCTTGCATGTGACCTCTGACCTGTGCATGCCAACCAGAGGTGAGGGTTCGTGCTGATAGGAGGGACTGGCTGACACTAATGAGACAGCGGGACCAAATAAGATGGATGAGCTGAGGGGAAAAGGAACTGTTCCAACGATCCAAAACGTTTGCGGCCCAGAAATCGCTGCACACCCACATGCACGGACACTGCACATGCACCAAGTACGATGAGCATGCGTATGACCAGGTCATGAAAGTTGCAAGTGAATGGCAGAAAAATGTAAACAAAACAAAAATATCCATTCTTGCAGAGATGCACGGAAAAACAGAGTAGAGTTTGTGAACAAATTCTGTAGGAGCTACTGCTTTCCTATTACTTGATGCTTAGGAGTTCCCACAGAGTTTGAGTCAGCGCATGGTTTCCATGTCAGAGCAGCCAGTCTGTAAAATGGGTAATGAATGAGGCAGGAAACTGTTGGATCCAGAACATACAGCCCGTGCAAACTGATTCCAAGCCATTCAGAACCAGAACAAGTGTTAACACACCTGATGAAGCCAATGTGTGTGAAAAATGATTGTTTTCATATTTTTTTAAACTCATGCCCCAACTTTGCAACCCGTGATCCACCAAAAGACTGATTCACTATTAATCTACATATACAGACACACGCCTAAATACCACTTTAAATATCACATTTCAAACTCAAAAACATTCTCTGTACACATTTCTGTGCTTCTTTTTCACCCACACACACACACACACACACACACACACACACACACACACACACACACACACACACACACTGTATGAAATAAATATGCAGACAAACACTAACATACTGTACTTCTGCCTTGGCACTAAACAACTACTCATTTGGGTACATATACACACCATGCCAATCCATAAATCAGATGATAATTGAGTAGCACTGTGCCAGTAATAAACAGAGTAGTATAAACATCCAGTGTCTGGGCTGGATACAAAAACCTCCCACTGGCATGCCGCTGGCTGCCTGCCTGGCAAACTCAAAGGCTCACTCACATACACACACAAACACTGTCACAGGATGCATTGACAGTAGTCAAAAGTAATGCAAAGACATTTATATAAACACACATATGGATAATTTGATATGAGAAAACACAGATGACCGCACTGATGACAGGATTGAAATGTGTGCAAAGAAGATTTGCAGACGTCAACACGAAAGAGAAGCTATATGTCTCCACAGGAAGCATATAAAATCTCTCATTGTGTTATTACTGTGACAGGAATGAAGACCATAAATGGATTATGCATTTACTGCCCCAATGAGACAGTTAAATCTAAGCTTCCTGAGGCTCAGATACAGTCAGTTCCCCCAATTTCCAACTTTATACCTGAGAAAATTTAAAAGGAGCCAGCAACCACAGCATGATGTCAACGTAATGATCATGGGCAGTGTGAGCAGTATTATGACGGTGGGGTTAGCGGGCACACTAAATATCTACTTACCCATGTCTGCAGACATTGACAGATAAAAACAAATAATAAGACATTAAGCCAAATGATTAGACTGATATTTAAACAGGTCACATTCATTTTCTGGACTGATTACATCAGGCCAAAAGAATGGCAACATAAAAGTGGTTTCAAGTGCTAGGACGACTCAATCTAGACAGTTTATATTTCATGGATTACCCCTTTATAAATACAGCACGTAGGAATGAGCCGAGGCCTTACAAAGATCCGGTTACACTCTAAGAACACACAATTTCTGACTTGTTACGAAACTGACTGAATTCCTTAAACCCTCACCTTTCAAGATCAGAGATTTTTTTCTCCTTGCAGGATTTGTCCATCTCGGCATCCTTTAAAGCTCCCATCAGCCTCTCCACTTCAGCTTGTGACTTCCTGGATTCCTCTCTGTAGCGGCCAACTTCCTGCTCTAGGACCCTCAGACGATCTGTGATATCCGGACACATCTTGACTGCTTCCTCTGTAGTTTGGATCTTTGAGTATATATGTTTGTGTAAGCATTGGGGGGTGAGAATGGATTCATTAGGTACAAACACAACCATGTGTGAACTGCTACCTAGACAGCATGAAAGCATTTGAAATATTCTCCACGTTGACCACTTCAGATCATTGTCAGACGTAGCTAAACACTCACACTTAGGCTTCCTAACACTTTACGGTTCATTACCAAAGAACAGGTTCAGATAAATAGAAAAACATTTCAATTCTTTTATTATAAGCATATTAATATAGCTGAGCCTTAACCTATTAGCGCTGTTAGCCTAGCATGTAATATGCTAACAGCTAGCACTAACAAAAAAAGAACCTACCGTGGGGCTCACTGCCGGTGGCCCGTCTACTTTGGTTTTCACCTAGTTAAAAAAAGAAATTGTAGATAAACAAATAAACCTTGTGACATCCTGCAGGACTAAATCATTGGCACTGATAATTATACAAGAGCAGGTGTGTTATCATCTTGCATGAACCGAAAAGGAAAAGGTAAGTCAGGCCTGAATTCTAGGTTACAATTCATAATTTAGCTGCCTGCTTTTCTGTGGTTGGCTTCTATCAGTTCCCTCCTCAGGGCATCTTTCATGTAGAGCTAGGAGTTCATTATCATTATAAAATTACATACTTGCTCTGTTTTGGCTGCGATTTTATGAGACCACCAAACATCTCAATTCTTTTCAAAATAAATGCTGAAAGAAAAAAAGAAAGAACACAGTTATGCTGATCAAACCATTCTCTGAGAAAAATATCCCAAAGGAAGTTTCTAACCTAGAATTATCTTTCTCTGTGTTTCTGCTTTTTTCTCCTGGTCTTTACCTCTCTCTGTCTACTGTGTTTGTGAAGGTTATTTAACTTGTTGAGACAGCTGAGGCCACTCGTTTAAACATCATCAAGTGAATGTGCACAAACACTTGTGCGCGCGCACACACACAGACACACAGCCATGTTTCATCCACTTCAGAGTATATTACATTTACTTCCACCTACTGCCTACAGTTCCCCTCACGCTAACCTCAACCACTACTCAACCAAAAACTAACCATATCTTAATCCTAACCAAGTCATCATACTCAAATTTAATGACCTCTGTTATTTTGGCATGCGCTTCACCTCCCAGAGGAAGTAAGGTCGACACAATGTAACTCAGCCTTTTTCATCTGGCAGGCGGGTCTGCACCCTACCCTTTCATTAACGTCACCTCTTGTGCTCCAATGTGTTATTTTTTCAGTGGAATCCCATTCAACACTTATTATATAAAAGAGGTTATTGCTATGATAATTATTTTCATCCAGACAAGCTGTCAGTGCTTAGGTAAGTTTGTGCTGAGGGATTTATTTAACATCTATTCATTAGCCCAAGCTTTTAGCCTCAGTACAATTTACATTCTATTTATTTAGCTCCTAGTTTGACCATTTTTAGACAACGTTCACGTTACCGTTTCTTCTCGGCAAATACAGACAATATTAGAGCTTAACATCAGTTATGTTGAGCTATTTTAAATGCATATAACATTACAGTACTTATATAAAGTCTGTACTTTTAGTTTACTATTCTACTTTTTTATGAGTGATTTTTTAACAAACTAACTTTAAACTGTTACTTATTAGCCTGAGTAGATCAGCAGTTTGTTAAATCCTCAGACCATGCCAGATTCAGAGTCATTTAAATTACCTTTCTTCCCTATTCTGATGCTCAGCTTGAACTTCAGCAGGTGATCTGGAGTTGCTACCATGTTATTGGCTCATTATGATTATAATGAGAATATTCTCAGGTCCACATAAGCCTATGACGGTACATAAAGTTCATGACTTGTCACTATGCTTGTGCTGACTATCAAGGATCTTGGCAACGGCTCGTCCTTCCCTCGTTGCTGCTACATGAGGCTGAAAACACTCATTCATGTACATCAATCCACATCTTTCCCAGCCCAAAATGCTTTAGGCCTAAGTGGACCAGAGCATGCTATTTTCTTTCACTAGAGCACACAGACAAGTGTGGAAACCAGTGGCTGAGAGGATGGTAGGTCTAAAAGGAATTTGTAATATTATGAGAGGGGAAAGGCCAGAAAAGATACAATTACATGTACAGTCAAATTCTTATTATCATTCCTGGAAATGTCTCTTGGGTGTAAATATTTCAAAATATGTTAAATATGTGTAGCCACCAGACTCTGTGCTGAGTTTTTAAACACCTGGCCAAAGACTACCCAGCAACACTGAGTCTGACATGACAGCATATGACATTTGCCTGGTTTGAAAAGAAAAACGTGTCTTTTGAATAAGAGTCAAGTCTTTTAAGGTGTGGTGCTGCCTTGAAGATTTTAGCCAGCCCGCTCTGAAAAGGTCACTGCCTTCCCCGAGGTTCTTTCCTTTGAAGAGCTGGTGTTTAGTTCTAGAAGTCCTTTAATAAGCTTGGAATCAACAAATACTGTTTTATGGGAAGAGGATGAGGATGCACTTAAGCCAACAGAGCCCTGAGGTCACGATAAAAAGCTCCGCTAACAGCTTGACTGAGTCAATAATACCAGCATCTGCAGATACTGTCAGTGGACCACTGTGTGTACATGACCTGATGACAAACACAAACTCTGCAGCTGCTTGAGAAGCAAATCATATTTGTCCTACGAGAAAAAAATTTTTTTGTCCATCTTTGGAGGTCTTGGTGTTTGTCAGGTTGAAATAAAATGATGTAACCATGTAAAAAGCATTTAATGCGCAGCATGTGAAGGATGCTTATATTAACAAAAACAAAAGACCCTCCAAAATCGTTGTGACTCCACCTATTAGAAGCAAATACAACAAATGCAAATTTGGCCACTATTCCCGTGAAGGTCCCTGTGCACCTGTCGAGTCTCCTCAGGCTCCTGAAGAACATAATCTCTGGGGTTTGTGGTTAACCAAAGCGGTCATAAGAAGTGATGATCCTTGATCGAGGGCGGGCCAGTTGCACACAGAGGTTTATGTTTGGTCCCTGTGCATAGTGAAATTGCAAATGGTCAGAACCAACAGAACTGGGTTTCCCTGTAGCACATAAGGAGACAAGCATGAAGGGCACAGTAGAGAAATTGAAATCAGACAAAGTTTTTTACTTTTTAATGGAGGAATCACAAAACCATTTTATTGCACTTAGTACACTCCTCCATTGATCGATCCATTGCTCCATCCTCCATTCATCCACCTATCCATCTTTTTTCTGCTGGATCTGACTACCAGTCTAAGCAGAGAAGCCCAGACCTCCCTCTCTCTGACCACCTCCTCCGTCACTTATAGAGTGACATCAAGCCAGCTGAGTGAACTGAGCGTGTACTGTGTCGGCCCTGGAGCCTCCTCCCAGTGGGTTACCAGTGCCCTACCCTGGAGTTAGGCCCAAGCAAATGGGGGACTAGCTTATCAGCGAGAGTCTGGTGGTCAAACCTTAGCCCTTCAGGCCAGCCCTCCTGTGGACCCACACAACACAGAAGGGTCTATCAAGTTCTGTGGTATGTGGGTGGCAAAGGCAGAGGCCTTGGCAGTCCAATCACCGATTACTGGACCTAGTAGTATTCAACTTTTATTCAAATTTTAAGCATACAATGACGAAATATTCAATACAAACGCCCAGCTTTTATTAGTGCATTCAAACTAGACAAGGAGAGCAAGCTGCCATAAAAAGCTTTGCACTGATCTGACTGAGTCAGAGCAAGAACTGACACAACAAAGTGTAGCGTTTAACACTGGATTTAAATTGTTAATTAAATGTTGTCGCAATTTGATAACTTTGCCATACAAAACCTTGGAGCACAGCTTTTACGATGCCTAGAATTTGTTAAGTAAAAGCAGCAGTCAGCAGACGTCTCTGCGCTGAAGGACTCATGAAGGAGTGGTAGATAAGTTTGATCAGGATCTAATCAAGCGCCAACATAATTCCCCAGTGACCTCCCAAATACTTATAGCATAGCCTGTCCTGTGCCACAGCGCTACAGGATCAACAACACCGCCGCATTTAAATGCACGCAGACACAAACAGCAGACGTATCGACAGTTGCTTTTGTGCTGGCATGCAGGGACATGCCGACAGAGACACACGCATGTATACAGGTACACAACCGTTATCGGTCTTTTTGAAGAATCTCTAAGTTTACATAACAGATTTGATTGCTGCGGAGTACACAAAACAGTCTAATTATGGCAGCACTTCTGCCACAGTGCGAATCTGTTTGCTACAAAAAGTTATTGAGCTGCTGCCACTTTCATGTGGTGCGGCATCAACATCCAAGAAGATATCATTTCACAGGAATGAGATGTGTGTACGCTTATTATGAGTATAAAAGAAAACATTCTCATAAATTCTGGCAGGACAGGGGTCTGTCCTGGCTTGTAAGCCTAGGAGAAGAAAGAAGGAGAGAAAAAAGATTGCAAGGCCCTCGACTTGGCACCCGCACAGGGATACAGGATCTCTCAGATCCATAAATCACTCTCTCTTAATTCATCCTTTTATCCCGTGGGACAAAGTGCAGGCTAGGAAGTTGCTAACTATATTGTTGATGCTCACGGGGAGGTAATAATGTGGAATTACTCTTATTGTAAACGTTAGCATAGTAAGTACAAGGTACAGGAAGCATATTACAAGCACAACAAACATATAGTGGTTGTACTGATGGCTGTATGTCTGCAGTCCACACACATAACAGACCACCTCTCTTGTGTGTTCACAGTGCCTGTGTTCAATGACTGCAAAACCATTTTTGCGCAAAATGTAAGAGCCATGCATACTGCACACACATTTGTATTTTCTATTATCTAAACATCAATAGATAATACTTGAGTCCACACTGACCTCTGCATCTGGTCTCTGGTTCTGGGATGGGCTGGGGTTACCGATCTGGTTCTGAGGCTGTTTCTGGGGGTGCATGACTGACAGTTTGTCTTTTAATTCGTGGTTCTCCTTTCTCAGCTGCTCCAGCTCCTCCAGCCGAACCCTGTCCTCCCGGTCCTTTTGTTCCCGGAGGTTTTCAATCACTCGCTCCTGAGACAGTGAGAAAGTATAAGAAGGTAAAATAAAAACTGATTTGGCAAGTATACGTAGGAATAAGAAAAAATCTGCACAAAAGTATGTTCATTACACGAAGCAGAAACGACATGAAATAAATCAGTTTTCCATCCATTGTGCAAAGGATTACCAGCCCTGTGCCATTATAATTTTTTCCTATCATTATCGGCAGTATCTTGCCGAATAGGATCTCCAACATTCTTTACAAAGTGTGGCCAAAGACAAACTCATAAATGCCCACCATAAATAATACTGCTATAAATAATCGCAGTGACACAAAGGGATGGGAGCCAAGTAGAACAGAAAGAGGAGGAAGGAAGAGAAGGGCTGAGGGACAGACAGATTTACTGTGGGTGAATTAGGCAGTATTGTAGATCACTCTCTAACAACCACACCGCCTGCTGATAAACCGAGCTGCAATGTCACAAACATCATTTGCTCCTTTCTCTAATCACATTGGACAGCAGGACAACAGCTCTGGCCTTAAACCAAGTCCACCACATGGGAGGTTGAGCAAGTTGTGCGTGTTAAAGTGAATGTGTGCGTGTTTAGGTGTGGACTGAAATGATTACCAGGGTGTTTATTCAGGTGTTTATTTAGGCGCAGAGCACAGCTCAGCAATGAGACTTTACGACGTGGCATCACCGCATGATTGGCAACTTTAAAGTCCTGGGTAATTGGACAAATACTGCACTAACTAGCCCTGGCACAGTACATCACTACACGGAGAGGGCAAGGGAGAGAGACTGCTTGGCTAACAGGTCCTGACTCTGCCCACTTTATGAATATCTAGGATGTCTGGGGCTTAGAGAAAGACACCAGGGTATGATAATAAATCTGGCTCTATGAGGCCCAAGTGTACTGCACACATAAACAACAGAAAACACACATATGACATCACAGACAAGCACACATACATGCACTACAGAGCAGTGCTCAGCATGGGCACAGTGCCCCAGCCTGTTAATTAGAACCACAGCAGTGTGGCTAGTGACTGGCTCCAAGAGCAGGTTTGTGACAGAGTTTGTGATCAGCAAGACACACACTCGTGCTCGTAAACACATTACACACGCCCTGTGTTGACCACAAAGTCTGAAAAGCTTGCCAGCATTCTCCTCATCACAGCTGAATAATATGTAGGCTGCATCAGAAGTGGTTTCTGGGTAAACAAATGGGCCGGCGCAGAAGAGGGATTTACAGTTTATTGTGCCATTATGCAAGGCTATGTGCAACGAAAACAAATGCTGGTGCTAAAAGACCATTTTAAGTGAAAACATCTATGTGCTGTGTCGCTCTGTGTGCTGCGAATACACTGAAACCCTCATTAACCAGCTTCTAATCTATTAACAGACAAAATGTGTGAGCTTACTGTAAACCCTTCTTGATTGAATAGATACAATCAAAGGCTGCAGGTCAATTAAATAACAATCAAGGAAATAACAGAGATAAACAAGAACACATACAGAGAGAGGAAAAGGAAGTCAGACACTCCTGTATTTGATTCCACTTAGGCTGGTTTTCACATTATCGGTGTCTAAACAGACTGCCTGAAAGATAATTCCACAGTGACACTTACTATATGAGCTAAAACTCTTTGAAATCTGTACAATCGCATGCAGGACAAGCCAAGAGAAATATATAACAGCAAATGCAAAGGCTCAAATGCTCAGTGGCAGAGGTACAAACGTGGCATCCACTGCATAACAGTGCAGTACAGCTGGACATTCACAACTGTCCTAACTGTGAACTCTTAACCAGCAGCCAGTGCCAACGAAATGTAAACCAGTATCGATCTTTAAGCCTGCTGTGCAAACAAACATGTAAATGGGAACCATTTCTTAGCCTCCAGCGCCAAGATGATAATTCTTTAGCCTATAGTAACAACACATGTGAGCTAGCAACAACTTTAAACATGCAACAAAGCGAGGAGAGACGGAGTCCGTCTGAAATCAAGCCAGTCACTTCAAGACAGAATGTATATACTGCTAGACCAGGATGTGACATCTCCATGGTGATGCTGTGTAAAGCAATTCACATCAAACTCTTTCTTTGTTGAAGCAGGTCTGCAGTTAAAGATCGCTGGCACCATTAAACCATGACTGCAAATCCATAAACAAATCACTAAAGATTTGTGTAGACAAGAAAAATAACACCATTATTCAATGCAATCATTTGCTTCAGTTTCTCAGCTTCTTTACAGGAACGTCTTTGCCCTGGAAGAGCGTTAACTCAATGTGTAAAGATTTAAACATAAAAAAGAAAAGAAGCACATCGGCCAGCAAGGTGATTTTCCTGTGAGTGGCAGCAGGCTTGCTCTGTGCTGGTGAGCTTCATGGTGACCAGCTGCTCTCTCATATTTCAAAAAAAACAACAGACAATAAGTGTTTACAACGAACATCCAGCCCATCTATTTCCCATGTGGAGTAAGTCTGTTTGGTTGACCTTGGATCACATGGCAGCTGTTAAGCACAATGATTATGTCTACACTGAATCCTCCTATTCATGTAGACACATGCAATACTGTCTTAATTAACTGCTTTATTTGTTGTGTTATTGTATACACAAATCTGAGTCTTATGTTGGAGCATTACAGATCTTCATTGGGCCCAATTATTGTGTTTATTTGTCTGTACAGTTGTCCTTTCTTATTTTATCTGAAGGCCTTTATTGTGATAGAAAGCTTAAAGAGAAGAGGAGGAGAGAAACTGAGGATGCACCATCGGATACAAACCTAATATTAGAATAACACTCAGCAAGTACTGACTACATCCCACTGAGACTTTACATCGCATGGCATGTGCACAGTATGTTTGACTTCTTCTCTGTGCATAGCTTTGTTATCTGTTATTGCATTTCTATTCCATGTATTTGCCCAGCACTGTTTTTTCTCCTTTCCTTATTAAAACTAACATTTTTCACTCTGCCTTCACCCTTGCATTCCTTGACCTCTCCCCCCATTAATTCTAAGGCCACCTCTACCATCGGGGCTGTGCCTCTTCTGCCACTCAGCTTTTCCATCGCTCCATTTCTCTTACATTTGAAACCTTTATCCTCCTCATTCTATACATCATTCCCTCCCTGCGCCCGGCCCAGTTACAGACATGGACTAATCCTCTGTGTGTGTTCACCATAGACTTCCCCTCTACCAGTCCCTCATTCTCTCCCTTACTACTTACAGATAGGACCACATCTAGTGTGGTCTAAGCCTATAAATTAGGATTTTATGTCGTTAAATTATGGCTGTGAGTCACAGTAAAGCATGAAAATTAATTAAACCATAAGCCATATCCTAGCTTCCCTGAAACGCCTGAAAGGGTAAAACTTTCCACATTACTCCACACCAACCAGCGGACTTTCACATTTTTCAAGCGTTTTGTCCTTTACACCTTCCATCCATCCAGCAACAAACAGGACAACATCTCTCTGAAACTCAATCCTTGAGTGTTGATTTTCACCTTTTCTTTTTGGATACTTACAGTGCTTTTCCCCATCACTCTTACCTTTTCTGATAAAGCTTCTTCCAGTGTAGCCAGAGCCGTGTCTGTGTTGCTGGAGTCGGTTTGAAGGCCCTGAACCCTTTCCCTCAATCCAGCCACCTGTTTGTCCTTGTCCTTTAACTGCTCCAGCAGGTTCTCAATCTGGGGAGGAAGAACAATGAGAGTGAAAACAAAGGAAATCCCACCAGTGGAATATTGTTGTTAAACAAACACAAAATATTCATCATGACTGATGGAGTCACACAAAAGTTTAGACCAAACTTGGAAAGTTAAGTAGCATTTTTACCCAGTTGTAACCAACTGAAGGCTCACAACTGGAGATTGTTTGTACCCATGAACCGCACACATACTTTTTGGCCCCTGGGGACCCATCTAGAAGAGGAATCAAAACACTGAGTCGTTTGTAGAGCTTCTGACTGCATTTTCCTGCTGTTTTGTCATCGATTCTGATGTGACGTCTCAGAGACAAGCAGCAGTGAAAGCCTCGATATAGCAGTTTGCATCACAAGAATTATAGATGGAAGCACAGCATGCAAATACATTTATTGTATGTCTGTCTATTGGAACAGTAAAAACACCAGTGCACTTCTCTGTGGCTGTGGAATACTTATATTATTCTATGTTTTAATCTACTGCACCACAGCTCTTGTGTTTCTTGTCACTTGTATCACATAAAATGCCTTTTTTTCTTTATATTACTGTGTGTAGATGGTTTTCTGTCATTTCTACAGTTTCTTGCTGTATTTGTGTCCTGAGCTTTTACAGGGTCTGGCCCACTAGGGTCTCATCTCTAGGGTTTACAGAGAATTATCTGAAAAAGAGAAAATAGGCAGTGAATTGCAGTCCCCATGGCATAAAAGGTCAAAGAAGAATGAACAGACTGCTTCCAGCTGACAAGAAAGCAAAATAACTCAAATAATCACTCGTTGCAACCAAGGTATGCAAAAGAGCATCTCCTTCAAGCAGACTGGCTACGATGCAGAAGACCACCGCGTACCGTTCCTGTCACCTAGGAACAGGAAATTGAGCTGTAATTAACATGGGCTCACAAAAACTGGAAAATAGAAGATTGGGGGGCAAAGTGCCTGAATGAGTTTCCATTTCTGCCGTGACATTTGGATGACGGTCCAGAATTTGTCTTAAAAATCATGAAAGCGTTCACCCGGTGCTTATCAAGAGTTCAGGTCAGTAGAGGTGTGGGGGATATTTTTTTGGCACACTTGGACCCTCTCAGCCCCCTGTACAGTCACCTTAGACGTGTGGTGTAATGAGAGATCTGCACCATGGATCGACCGTGGTTCCTCACATGACAGCAAGAAACAAAATCTCTGAGAAATGCTTACAGCACCTTGTTGAATTTGTGTAATGGAAACGGAGAAAGTTCCAAAAGTAAAAGGGATCCAAACTGGCAGCAAGGTGTACCTAACAAAGTGGCCAGAGAGCAGAGTGGACAGCGACTCCCATTCCTTGAATCTATGTCCAACAGACAGTGTGGCATTAACAACATTCACTTTATCAGTTTAGTAGTTTTATACTAAGAGTTAATTCAGCCCATTGACTTGCAGGACATCTGCCTTTTTGCAGTTAACCTCATGTTGCTAAAGTGGTGGTGTAATAGTCTTTATCTGATGAACATCTGCAAAACAGAACAAAAGCACGGACGCACACACACAAAAGCACACAAACACAAAACGCTCTGAGCTGTACCAAAACAAAACACTAACAGATGCAGCTGGAGCAGGATACAGTGCCATGCAATGAGACTCCAGAGGTCTACAAATTAGTTTCCAAGGGACATCTGGTGATAATGCATGTTAATATGGTGACAGGGACTTGTACAAGCACATCTGATATTCCCTTGAATTCTGGATTAATATGATTATCATGAAAAAAAGATTACGTTCTTCTTCTTTAGTAGGTTTTTGCTTTCAACAGACAAAGTGTCCCATTCCCTCACCGCTGCAATGAATTAATAACACAACTGACCCAAGTGATCCATTCTCAGATCAGGGCTTGTAAGCCTAACCCTCACCGTCGTACAACAAAAGGGATTCGTTGTTTAATGAACATGAGATTCCAATTTTTCAAAAGCCCTCCGGGCCACCAAGAGACCACAGTTTTACTGCAAAAGTGGCAGGGTAAAAAAAAGTTGCATTCCAGTCATGGGTGCATAGATAGATAATGTTCAAATCTCTGCAGCTATTTTACAAATGAATCCAATTAGACTCGACTTTGGTGTTTTCTGCTCCCTGGAGGGCAAGAGTGAGGCTTTAAGGGAGCCATCTTGGTTTTGGGATTTGAGGGAAAGTGATAGAAGGGGCTGGAAAACGCAGCCAAGACCCCTCGGCTGATCTTGATAGGTTAATAACAGTCATTACACAACCAAGCTAAAGGCTCTGCTAGGTTAGGCCACGACCGATAGAAACATTAGAGCCTTCAGGGAATGATGGGAAAGCTTCACACTACCAGACTTAGATAAAGTTCCCAGTAATTCATGATTGCCATGAGTGTGTTTGATGGTATTTTAGGATGGACACTGTGAGAAAAGGGAGGGGTATATGGGTTGCTCCATTCATTCTTTCATGTTTCTCTCATTTGAAATGAATGGACCAAAGAAGTGCTTTTATTTACTTCACTTAACTGGGATGTAAGTGCACGCAAGTCAAAGCAACAAATACACAATTCTTAGTCAAGGCTGACAGATTATTCGAGACTTAACTCTGTAACAAAATGCAAGAAATAAAGGAGGAAATACATGAAAACAAACTTTGTGGCCTCTGGTTGTTGGGACTCAGTGGCCTTGTTGGCCAAACGCACACACCAAAACATACAGTACACATGCACTCATGCACACCCTTGTCCCTGTGGGCTACATAGAGCCCTATTTTAGGCCAAATTGAGCATGTCACCCCTGGTCCTTAGATAAATGATTACATTCTTCACCAGTCTTAAGTTTGCTTTGGCCTGGTCCTACAAAATAACAACCGCTCGATGAAATATTTAGCCTCGTCGCTTGGCCCGCTGTGAAATTGTGCAGAAAAACATTAGAAGCAACTTAAACCTTATAGCAGCGGATCAAAATAAGCCGAGCGAATCGCGGATATGGGAAAGAGGGCAAGGAATTCTATCAGAATTCTCAAACTTCAATCGCGCACTCTTAGGAGAAATGTCCTGTGTGGACAGGCGAGGAGCAGGGCAGCTGTGTGCCTTTTCGGGAGAGAGGGGGCCTCTCTTCCAGTAGCTCGGTTGTTATGATGAGAACAGCAGTCGCTCATTTTATCTCCCTGTGCATGAGGCGACCTCAAACTAAACTCCCGCATCTCTCTTTCTCTTCCTTCCATGCACACACACGTGCATGCACACGCACACACACACACACACACACACACACACACACACACACACACACACACACACACACACACACACACTGAAGCCTTTTATCACTGAACTATTGGGCATATGTCATACCATTCTCCAACCAAACACACCTCCCCATGGAAGCGGACCACCTACGGCAGCCATCTTCCAGACCAGGCACTGCGATGTGGACTCTCCGTTTCAGTAAGTGTGTATCCTCTTGAGAAACCATGACGTCTGTCTCAGTCATCTCCCACACACATGGCGCTCTGCTTTTTACAGCCACGCTGTTTTCACTCTGATAAAGTTATCAAAAAGCTGATATTGCAGGAATAGGTTCTCATTAAAAGTGGGAGTGCTGATGTATACCTATCACTGACCTTGACTCTGAAGATGCTATTGATAGGGAGTTCAAACACGCAGCTAAAAAAATGAAACACAGCAAAACACTTTATTCCATTTGTTCGATGTTCTTGCAAATCCGCTGGGAACCGTGTTTTTGCATTACAGTTGTAGTCTGTTAAATATAATTAACACAAGCTGAGTTCTAAAGTAACGGGAAAGAAGTATCAGGCTCTGTGTCTCTGGCAAAAAATGGTCATCTAAAAGCAGCTTGTTCCGGAGGAGAACCACAAACCCGGTTGACCCGTCTGTCGTCCAGCCAACTAAGAACTAGAACTCTGTGGCTGCCAGAGGAATCATTTCTCCAGAACACAAAGGAGACCAGGGTGGAGTGTGACCACCATAAAAATACAATCATTTGTATTTTTAAAACACTTTTGTACCAATAAAAATATTGGGTGCACTTTTTGAAAGGCAACTTACTTGTCATCGCCTCTGAAAATATGACGGCGACAACTGTAAAACCCAAAGATCCTGGCGCTGACATCCATGTGCGCATGCTTTCATATGCTCAAACACACACACACACATAAGCAAAAACAATAAAAGCAAAGTGAACAACATGCAGTAACTGTACGCGTATTCCTCTAGAGAAATCTAGGTCACCGTTAAACAGAAACAGTACGGACATCTACATGCTGGAAATATCATACCGCTATGTCAAGCACTCCGCAATCACACGCAGCCATGGTAGTGCATGCTTAAATGTGTGCGCACGCATATTGTTCCCATCTCCAGCCATCAAAGGCTGTTGATTCCTGGATTAATAAAAGGGCTCCTTCCTGCTTCTGAGCACTCAGACACGGCTCTTCAAAGAGAAACACAGCCTATGTCATGAAGAACAGGGAACACGGTGACCTTTTCAGCGTGAGGTGGGTGTGCTTGCACTTCATTTAACCCATGTCCCACCATCACCCCCCATCTCTGTCTATGAAATGCAACAACATGGGCAAAACTGGCAGAATGGAAAGACCGATAATATGTATGTTGGCGCCTCCATGTGGTAATATGCCGTCATAAGTTCCCTGTTTAATTTGGAACGGATCCTTTAGATTTAATGTCAGGGATTTGCTTTCAACTGTGTGATTCATTACCACTAAGTTCTTTGAAGTGTGTATATACAGTGAGTTATCTTGTTTACCTTCACTTTACAGAGCAGAGTGACACAAAGGACATAATGTCTTCTCTGGCTTCAGATTTTACCTGCACAACCTGGAAATCCACGAACACTCAAAACACTGCTTCATTTTACTTTTGGTAGCAATACCAGGAAGCATCAACAATGCAGAGAAGGAAATTTCCTACCATTCCCATCATTCCCTAACAGCAGATTCACCAGTACTGAGGTGTATGGCTGAGAATGTGAACGCCAACACGACACAGTGACCTTCAACACCTTTCCCAGATTCCCATCAGATGTCGTTCCTAATGTTGTGCAGCTCTGCTTGAAGATTCATTATTGGTTATCGACCGTAGCGGCAAAGCACAATGACGTCACAAGACGAGTGGTGCCCCAGAGAGGAGTTAGGTGAAGTGTGATGCTCAGGTTCTGGAATCATCCATACTTTGCTTAATGAGGAAAAAGTCATTTATTTTTAATTTTGCTAATGTACTGCTGCACATCAAAGAGAGCAAATGACACTGTCCATGTTTATGAAGAGGTATATCTCGACCACCTAGGCTTTAGAGGAGAAGTATATATAATATTCTTTTCCAACCTTGCATTTGTGAACAGGAGAATAACATTTGTATATATAATTACACATTTATTAGTAATAAATGGCTATAAAAGAAAAGTTATTACAGAGAAACAAGAAAAACAGCTGTTAAACAATGTTGTTACTACTTAATTAAATAATGCAAACAGATTTTTTTTTTAGCTCTTTTGAAGTGTTGTCCAACACTTGGCTGCAGCTTAGCTAATTGCACAAACGTGTTCTGCTACTGTGTGCTTGCATGTGACTTCATGTCAGTGCTCGGCAATGCCATGAGACCAAAAAGGAGCATGCAGAGGCAGACAAGCAGGCAGAGCCAAGAATAAAAAAACCAGCTGAAATGCAACTGGAAGCAAGCGAAAGAAACAGAATTCTCTACGGGTTTCACTACGATTACAACTACGGATTGTAACTCTTACAGAAGCTTCCTCACCATTACCCCAACATTCATTCTGCTTCTTACCACCAGTGACTGCTCACAAATACAAAGGTGCTCTGTGTTCTTTAGAGAAACATATGCTCTCATTTGTATGCAGCCACAAAGGCACGTAAACATACACAAATGTAAACAGACATTCACGTTGTGCTCACAGACAAGCAAGAATACATAAAAACCCTTATAATTCAAGGCTACTTTCTTATATATGTTTACAAGCAAGCAACTCTCATTGTATGAGCTCATTTAAGAGGTCATATTATATTTTAGAAGATGGGAATATCATTTATTGTCCCTCATTTGGGAAATTCAAGTGTTCCAGCAGCAAAGTGACAGGCAGATGGAGCATGCAGTTTCCCAAAAAAGCAAAGAATAAAGTCCAACAGTCGAACAGCTGCTGGGAGAAAGGACCTGCGATAACACTCGTCTGTGCACCTAGCATGCAGCAGTCTGGCACTGAAGGAGCTCTCCACTTCTGCAACAGCTTCATGCATGGGGTGGAAGACATTGTCCAAGCCATAAACAAAGGATGTGTTTGGATACCTGCATTTTAACTGCAAACCTTTTGTAAAATCTACATATGAAAAAAAGAGTAGCTGGTCATACTGCAAGTAATTTTGGAAATGCATGAAAACATAAAGGGGTGTATGCAGGAGTCCAATTCTGGTTCAGCCTCCTTTTTTCTTTCCTTACAGAAAGTTCTTAAAGAGATATGCCTGTTCTCACAGAAGCTGTGGTAACAAAAGCATGTTTCCTTTTATCCGTTTCTTTTCTTTTTCACCAGACCAGCTGGCCAATAACAGCAAATTGGGCTTTTCAGAGGGAGCGCGGTCTTGAAGAGGGAGGAGCTGAAACTGTGTTATCCACAGAAGGCGCTGCATTAATGAACAGCATGAGAGAGAAGAAAATATGTTTTCTGAACATGAAAGAAAGGGCTTCTGTTAAAGCACAGGCACTAAATAAAATTGGTAACCTCTAAATGAGCATAAAATGACCTCAATACATGAACTAGGTTAAAGCAGAACACCCACAAATTTTCTGGTCAGATATTATGTTAAATAGGTCGAAAAAAAGAATTTGGACAAAGAGGCCACACTGAACAACAGGCTCCAGAGTAAAACGTGTATAACAAAGTAGCCAAAGCATAAGCGTTTCTGCTTCACTAGAGCTTATAATTGAAAAGCCAGTTAGAGAGGAAAAAAACAACAACAACAAAAACGTTAGGAATTAAATATTTAACCTCCCACCACCTCAACCTACCAATTGGGGGGAAAAGTGCGTGCACACAAAATTATAATAGGGGTCTGAGTAATTTCAGATAAGATCTTGGGAACAAATGAGGGCAGCTGTGAGATGGATAAAAGGCAATGGTTTACAGTTATTTTAACTTTGCTTGTTGGCTAAAAGTAGAGAGGCTCGTTCTGCAGATATAACACAGCCTATCTGAACTACAAACACCTCTTTAGACTGTTTCGACACTGACGTAACAGATGCATCCAAACAATGGCAACATTTATAGAATATTCAAGTAGCCTAATATACAAGGTCTACTGTTCGTGTAGAGCTTGTGCAAAGACACTTTGATTTGAATACATACCCAAAGAAGCAGGAAATCATCTCCACTTGTATACTTCTGGACTTTCATTGTAACATGTGGCTTATTCTGAACATACAGTTCCAGCCTCTGAAGAATACAGGCACACAATCAGGTTGTGATTATTATCACGAATGTTGGGCTGGGGTCAGGCAATGGGGGCTACATATAACATTTACACATTTGACAAGTAGACGTCCTCCCCCTCTCTCCGCACATTCTTCCAGAAAGTAATTCACTCAGAAACCTTCCACGTGCATTCATACATATCAATTAGACATGAACCCACACATGTGTAGAGATACAACACCCACAGACCTGCAGACAAAGGGGATGACGGAGGTGCAGACAGAAAGACGAAGCAAGCATTGTTTTCCCACTGATTTATTCTGGTTGACCAAATAGCAAAGTGAGCGGGGAGAGACTCCTGCAGACCCAGACAGACTGCACTTGTGCAAGCTAGGCCGTATGTGAATGTGTCTGTGTGCGTTGGCCAAGTTGATCCACGTCCACGATCTTTAGACTCCAGACCCTATCTCTGCCCCCCTCAGCTGTGGAATGCTGCAATGATTGCTGGGTAATTACCCCGATGCTTTAGTCCTCTGCTCCCAGCACCATTAGTATTAAATCTTTTCTTTTTCTTCACTTTGGAGGGAGGCAATGGCCGTCCTTTGATCAGAAAGAAAGAAACAAAGGAAGAAAGAAAGAAAGAAAGAAAGACTGGCCACCCGGCGGGGACCACAGCAGCTGTCTCCACCTGTGGCTTCTGACCCAGGCCCACTTTACAGTGATCTGGTCAGACAAGTGAAATGCAGTGTACAGTCGTATAATTCAACTCCAAGTGGTCAAAGTTTGACCCATTTTCTCCTGATAGTATTAGGCATTAATTTTATGAAACACTAACACTGGACTGCCAGCAACTGTGGTGGAAGCAGGTCAGCGTGAGTGATAGCGTGTCATCATCTTGATTCAGTCAGATTTGAGCTCTTCATTGAGTTGGAGAATCATCAAACACATTTGATTACTTGAACTGAAGTATGTATTTGTGGTCAGGCAAAAGATGGCCTGGAATAGCTGGGGGCTGACATATGGCCCAATGCTAGGGTTGTCTTGACTGATGTGTAGCCTGGCTCCAATCAGCCAGCCTCAGGCTCTCACCATTAACCCTGGCTGATTGCTGATAGGAACAGAGGGGGATACAGGGAGGCCTATCACAGGCAGTTTACCAGAACCTCCCCAGCTACGATGGGCTTATCTGCAGCCGTGTCTCTGCGCTGTGATTGGTCAGCTGGAATCCATTAGGATGAAAGGCATTGGTGGCCTCATCACAGATCTATCAAGATCACACACACTAAAGCAGGAACATGAACGTAGATGTGAAGAGTTATCTGCACGGATCTCTGAGCTGCTGCACACACAAGCACTCACCTGGAATACGCACACAGAATCCTACAGATGTGTGCAACAAAGGCATATACTGGAAAATAGACGAGCAAACTGACTGGCATGTAGCCGGTGTAATCAGAGGTCTTCCAACAGACCTGCTGGAACACCTTTTACCCCTTTTATCCCCTGAGAATCATGAATATATCTTTGCTTTGGCACATCGCACTATTATGTGTGTTTAGCAGTACGAAGAGCTGATTTTGTTTTTTTAATGGAATATATTTGGCTTGGACTGTTGACATGACAAAAAAAGCAGTTCAAACGGTAAATATAAAACTCTCTAAAATAAGCAAAGCTTCCTGGTTTGGATTAGAAAATCTACTGGTTAAGAAAGAGTACCAAAAGATGACAACTACAACCCTTTTTAGATTTCTATATCAAAACCTGTGGACATGTTTCCATCAGTATTAAGGGCTGATCTTACACCAAAGTGTCACCAGACATAATAACCTGTTTTAATTGAAAGCGCTTATTAACAATGGCAGCCCTCCTCTACGTGGCCTCACCTCAACAGCTGCAAGTTGATTTGGGCAGGCAACTAAAGTTTCCACAGCAGAATGTGTTAGCATCACTCCAGATAGACATTTTAATCACGTCTGAGCCCTCCAAGCAACTAATTATACTCAAATTCACCTGGGAACAGAGCACAGAAGAAGAAAACGAGCGGAAACACATGCAGCAACGGGGGAACAGTTAAAGGTAAGTGAAGCTGTGAGATGCACTGCGAACTTGTAGAGGTGGAAAGTAAGGGATTTTGCAGTATACGTAGTCTTCAACACGCTCAAACCTGTAACTGAAGCCACCTTGTGACTATCCACACAAAAAAGACACACTTGTTATCACTGTTTTGTTAACAAGGTTAGAAAAGGTAACTGTTTGACATGCTCAGTGATAATCAGATGCACACATCTGTTTGTCTGTTTAGCTATTTAACTACCCTAGCTCACCTGCAACCACGACAACAAAAGGACCAATTCAAACTTGGCTGTAAAATACACCTAATTCTAACCTCAACTATAAAAAACTCTTAAGCTAAAACAGCCTTTGTCTCAAAAGGTCTGTCCAAAAGGGACAACCAGTCAAAACGCCCTCACTTTCCAAAACTGTCTTCACTTCCAAGGTCAGCACAGCTATTCTTGTCAAGTTGCAGTGACATTTCACTGTGGACAGCCTCACCCAAACCCTAACCCCTTCATTAGGACCAGGCTTTGGCCCCCATGAGAACTACTGGTCTCCACAAGGTTGGTGGACGCGGAAAAAGCCTGTTAAGATGTAACAAAAACGCACACACCTACACACACACAATAAACACTGTGTCAATGCTGGACTAACATTTTCCTTCTATCAACATGCAGCATTTCCTCTTGCTATCCATATGCATCACACTCAACAGTACTAGTGTGTTGGGACGATGTATAAAATATTTGGGGGAGAAATGGCAAAGAGAGAAAGTGGAACACTGAAGGATGTTTTGGGAAATATCTATGTGGGTACAAAAGGTGTAACATGTAGGAGACATTACAACAAGAGACATTAAAATGAAAATCTTTCAACCAATGTGAAAGCTCATTAACGATAAAACATTCAAGACAGAAGAACAATTGCTCCAGAGAGACAGTGAGCTGAGAGCTGAGTGGGGGAGGAAAAAGAAGAAATGCATAAGGCCAGGGGACAACTGGATTTATCTTCATATCAATCTCTTTCTCTCTCTACTTTTCTTCACAATCAAAGGGCTAGCCATGTTGATGAAACCAGGCCAGAGCCAGTGATGACACCAGGCCAGAGCAAGTGCTGAAAGGGTCTGGCAGAGGATCCACTCAAACAGAGGTTGGTTCCCCTGAGAATGTCTGAGCGAGACCTGCTAAGCACTATAATAGCTATAAGAGGGGCCCTTGTGTACACGGCATCCTTCCATATAGACGCACAAACATTCACACATTGTGCTCGGTCTGCAGCACATGTAATCCAATCTCCCTGCCTGTGGTTGCTATAGGAGGCAACATGATAGGGGATACTATACTTCCATGCATACAGACAGCCTTTTTAAAAGCATGAATATGGATTGAGATGACCACAATGTTTGAACATGAATAACATATGTAAGCCAAAACCACACCACAACCGGCCATGCATATGTACCTCCCACAGCCCTACCCCCTCAGAGAAAGAGGAAGAAGAAAAAGAACCAAAAATGAAAAATAAATAAATAAATGCATCATTATGCATTGGTCATGGTCTCATAGACCAAGAGCTTGAACAGAGCTTCCACTGTTCTGCATGATACACAAGACCAAAATGCCCACACAACTTCTTTTTGTCATTCAAAGACCGTTTCCTCATTATTTTTAGTTAAATTAAGCCTCTTGCTATTAAAATCACCCCAGGGCTCAAACTATAGCAGTGACATCATGGTACCATGCAATAATTCATGGTGAACATCCATGTCGATGCCAGCAAGAGAAAATTCCTCTCACTCTCTTGAAACAGAGAACAAGGCAGTAATGGCACAAACTGCAATTTAAGCTAGTCTGTGTCGCAACGTCTGTGTAATCATTTTAAAAAAGGGGTAAAAACGCACCACATGTCAGAAACCCTTAAATATCAAATTCAAAAGGGCCTCACAGACATAAACATGACTTTACTGCATCTTTATGAAGCTGTTAATTAATACAAAAAATGAAACCAATAAATCTGTTGAGGAAAGCTAAATATGTCATTAATTAGTATGTTTAGATGAAAACTAAACCAGAAATTCCACAGAAAAGAAAAACTGCAAGAAAACAGTAATTATTCAAAAATCCAAGATAACACAGGAGTGGGCGGGGCAAAGCAAAGGACGCTAAACTGCAACGAAGAACATGCGAGTAAACGAGACTGATGCCGCAAACCTGTTGTCCTGTTTTCATTTACATTCGTTTTTTCAGCTTCCTCCCGTCCGTATCGTATTACACTCACATCCAACAGGCTGTTCTTGCTCTTAGATACAACGACACACACTGACCCACGCAGGAATCCAATATCATGCACCAGTTGACCTGTCATCAGCCTTTATCATTCTCACCAGCTCTCTGGGTGGCGGGTGCTGTTTGCAGTGAAGACAGAGAGCCTGTCGCGATAAAACAGATGCATCATCTGAACCCTCAAAGCTCTTTTCATCAGCGGGGGAACATATATGAGAGATTAATAGCTCTATGAAATCTGTTTAGTTGACTCACTGGAAGCTGAAAATTTTATGAAGAGGCTTGGCACTTTCCATAAGATTTAATCTAAACCTCATTACATCGTGGCAGTGCTTGTACACAGCACATGGTTTAGCTATTGAAATAATATTCTCAGGATGTTTTTTTCTTTTCCCCAACTGTGCGGTTTGTCATATCAAAATGTCCCTAGTGAGGGAAATGTAACCCCACGTTTTTTAGATAGAGTTATCTTTCACAGAAAAAAAGAAAAAACTTTATTCAACACTGAGAAGTCTTCAGACACAGCTGGGGGTGTGGGGGCTGGTGGCGAAATAACTTCAACAGGATAAGACTGGTAAGGAAACGAGCCACACTCCTGTCTTTCCTCTTGTACACAGATCTGTAAGTTATAGCCCAAGCCTGCTGGGAAACGGGAAATTTGGGAAACAAATCAGTACGAAATGGTCAGTTTACAGAGTGGTTACAGTGCGCACAAAGTTAGTCAAAGAAGTGCACGTTTCAAAGGAATCATATCTAGAGATCATGACTAGCCACTTAAAAATGTGACCCAGATAGCAATGACATTAAGATATCTTTTTAAAAATATTACCATAAAAGGATTAGTCACGTGACACGGCTGGTTCTCCCAAAGACCACATTTGCTCACATTCTTTGGGGTTATTTAGCCACACAAACACATACAGTCATATCTGTCAAGGCTTTCTGGCAACAGAACACACCAGTTTAAAAATCATGTAAATTACAGAAACACTGAAACTGAGTTCTTTCTTTGTCTTTCTTTTGTTTTTAATTAAATTCATTGAATTTGTATCTAATGTCAGCAATCAGTTTCAGAAAAAGTGCAACATTTACTCTTCTGTTGCATCACATCTTCTTCTTTTAACAACATCCTACAAAAGACTTTGGGTACAAGCCGTTTTAGAGTCTTCATCTACAAAAAGGTTTCACCTTCAAAGCACTAACAGCCATAATAGTGGTGCGGACGTTTTTCACACCATATGCACGAATACAACCCCATGCCATCACTCACACTGGCTCCCAGTTTTCAGTTCCCCATCTTAACTGAACTCAGGCCCGAGGAAGTGGGTGGCTGTTTCTGGATGTTACTTTGCACTTTTGTATCTTCATCATAAGCTAAAATAGTTGGAAAGTTAATATACAAGTCAGTGACCCAATAATTTCCCCCCTTCAGCGTAACTCCAACATATCACCTACACCGACCTGCAGCACAAAAGTACCTTGCACAGATCAGATCATTACAACACGTTGTGCTGGAAAACCTTTGCTGTAAACCCTGGCAAGAAAAGATTGTTGCAGACCATGATAATGAGCCCCCCCCCGTTATGCACACTGTTATGCACTATATCACTATTACATGCCATTACCTTTCTTCTTTAACTTGGTTGGCAGATACTGCATGCTCTTGGTCTGTGCTCACTGCTCTCACCAGCTTGCCAAGCGTTACTCTTGTGTCTTGTTTCCATCTCTCTGTGCTTTTCTCTCATGTCTCAACCAGCTGCAGCAGATGGACAGCACCTCCATGAGGCCGGTTCTACCAGAGGTCTCTTCCTGTTCTTTCTCTTGATGGCTGCCAAGTGCATGCTCATTGGGCTTTTCTCTCTAATACTGTAGGGATTTTACCTTAAATTTAAAACACCGTGAATATGACTGTTGTTGTGGCCTGCACTATATAAACTGAATTAAACTGAGTAAATAGCCGTTTGGTTGACCCTTCCCCAAACATACACCAAAGCCAAAAAAACTCAACCAAACAAGCAAATACAAAATAGCTTGACTGGATTAAACCGCAAACCTCTGGTAGAGACAACCAACAAATTCAGCCCCTTTATGCTTCTAAAAGAATTTCAATGACATGCTGTGCTTCAGAAGCAAAAAGTTGGCAAAAATGTCCTTGCCATTTCAGAAACCTCTTAAAAAGTAGGCAAACTATCACGTCTACCTGGAAAAAGAGACACGGAAGAAACCTTTGTGCAAAGAGGCGAAGATAAACAAGATGAAAGAGGAGCCGGAGATGAAAAAGCAAAGAAAGACCAGAAATTGAAAATCTGAAAGTGAACCCAAAGTCAAAGTGCACTCAACATTGAGCTCACAGTCTTATGAGACAAGGAATGTCTTCCAGCTGGCAAGGGAGGACACAGAAGAAGAAAGAAAAGCCTTTAGGAGAGGACTCAAGAGTGGTCTTTAGCAGGAAGACATTCAACATAAAAAGAAAGAAGATGGTCATGGCAAGAGCGGCCTACAAGAAAAGTCAGACTTTCAAATGATGAGGGAAGTTTTCCAGCTGGAGAAACTGGACATGAAAACAAAACCCCACTTTGAACAAAGAACCAAGGATGCACTTATGGAGGGCTTTGCATGGTGAAAACAATGAGATGATTGATGATATTAAGTCTTTTAAGATAGAAAAGGATGAGACAGCAATGTTGAGAAAGGCCTATTTCCAAGAGAAGAAAGACATTCAGAGCATTGCACAGGCTTTGCAGTTGGAGAAGCAAAGCACAGAAAAAGAAAGAAGAAGATAACCTATACTGAAGAAATTATGACTTTAAACTAAAGAAAGACAACGTGAAAATAACTACAACGCACAAAGAGGAAACCCAAAAAAAGGATGGCAGAGAGTAGAAAAGGAAGAGTTAGCTTTAAAAAGGAAGGGCTACTTAAAGACGGGTATCAAGAGTATGTGATGCTTTCCAGCTGAACAACTAGAAGGAATAGAAAGAACAGCCCGTGTTAGGAGCTTAAATTCAAGTGGACGAGGGGCTTTAAAACTGAAAGACAGAAAGGTGTTGGAGACAGAAAACAAACAATGACAACAATAACGGAAAAAGAACAATTTACTGGACTTATTTGTCACCACACACACAGGAACCACTTTGTCAACAACTGAGGTTTTCTTTGAGCCAAGGATGGAAATCCTCACAACCAAGACACTCACTGTGCTGTCAAACTGCTTTAGTGCTAAGCAGCCAAATGTGAGCTATTTAATTTCACAGAAAATCACCCATCCACCCACTCATCCACCCACTCATCCACCCATCCATCCATCCATCCACCCATCCACCCACCCATCCATCCATCCATCCATCCATCCACTCATCCACCCACCCATCCACCCACTCATCCACCCATCCATCCACTCATCCACCCACTCATCCACCCATCCATCCATCCATCCATCCACTCATCCACCCACCCATCCACCCACTCATCCACCCATCCATCCACTCATCCACCCACTCATCCACCCATCCATCCATCCATCCATCCACTCATCCACCCACCCACCCATCCATCCATCCATCCATCCATCCACTCATCCACCCACCCATCCACCCATCCACCCACTCATCCACCCATCCATCCACTCATCCACCCACTCATCCACCCATCCATCCACCCATCCACCCACTCATCCACCCATCCATCCACCCACCCATCCACCCATCCATCCACTCATCCACCCACCCATCCACCCATCCACCCACTCATCCACCCATCCATCCACTCATCCACCCACTCATCCACCCATCCATCCACTCATCCACCCACTCATCCACCCATCCATCCATCCATCCATCCACTCATCCACCCACCCACCCATCCATCCATCCATCCATCCATCCACTCATCCACCCACCCATCCACCCATCCACCCACTCATCCACCCATCCACCCACTCATCCACCCACTCATCCACCCATCCATCCATCCATCCACCCACCCATCCATCCATCCATCCATCCATCCACTCATCCACCCACCCATCCACCCATCCACCCACCCACCCACCCATCCATCCATCCATCCATCCATCCACTCATCCACCCACCCATCCATCCATCCATCCATCCACTCATCCACCCACCCATCCACCCATCCACCCACTCATCCACCCATCCATCCACTCATCCACCCACTCATCCACCCATCCATCCACCCATCCATCCACCCACTCATCCATCCATCCATCCATCCATCCATCCATCCATCCATCCATCCATCAAACTGGAATTTAAGGGGAGAGTATAGGGATTTTTGGAACAGGAACCTTCTTGCAGTGAAGCTATGCTATCAATTTTAAAATAAATTCACTGGAATTTGTACGTTTTTAATTGACACTGCAATACATTTATTAAACTATTTGTAGAATCAAAATGCTATTTTATGTGTATGTGAAAACAATGAGAAAGCCACAGTTTAAAATACCTGGCACACTTCATCATTCAAATCACTCTCAGTCACTTCGCACTTCAATTCATTCGTTAACACATATTTCAAAAATTTTCATCATATTCCTGCTGACTTTTTTAGGGTGTTGCAGAACTTCTGCCTTTTAAAGTTTACTATGGCATGATGAATGAGGAGCACGTCTGCAGCAATAATATTTGTAAAGGAGAAAAGGAAACACAAAGATATGGATAGAGAGGGAGGCTTTCTGCATATTTCAACAAACAAAAAAAACTTGGTGTTAAAACAGCCATCAACACAATGATACGAAGGAAAAGCAAAGCATTTGCAGTAAGCCCACGTTTGAGCGTGTACTGATGAAAACTGATGTCAAAGCACCACAGCAAACCATGAAACATCCCTAATTACAGGGCTTTTGACGTGTAGCCACTTTGCATTTAAATGGAACAGCTATAGTAAACGGGGCATTTTTAGAGAACAACTTCACACCCAACTGGAGTGTGCAACAGGGATGAGCTAAAAGCAAGCATATTGCTTTAAGTCAATGCTATAGGGAGGAGTACAGCACGTTATATGCGGTGCAGAAAGATCCTCAAACCTTGTGGTCACACAAACATAAAAGATTATGTATATTTTTAGAACAATCACATGCACGCATACACCCTGATGGCACTTTATTTGACCTTTTGTGCTCTTTTTCTTAAACTCAGCAAGTGGCAGAGAGGGAGAAGACAGAGAGAGACCTTTAATTTGAGGACATGAGAGGAAACAAGGAAGATGAGAGAAGACCTTTATGTGTATGTAATTGGTCTATAGAGGAACTGCCAGCATGCGCACCACAGGTGGCCGCCAGCCCGGTTTAAATAGCCATCCTCATTAAGTCCTCTGAGACATGCCGTGCAAACAGAAAGAGAGGGTCATGAGTGGCATCTGGGACCAAAAGTACGATGTTTCTTTAATTCATCATTCCCATTTACTGCATAGTGCAAGTTTACACACGGAGGTACTGTATACATGTTCAAAGACAGTGATGAAAACTCTGATTAGCCAACCTCCAGTCAGTCAACGATTCGCTCTCAGCGTTTAATCACAGACTTCATTTCTAATATGGCTGACTGAACTAGAAAAATATTCAGCTGATTTAAAGCAATAAAACTGCCAGTCATAATATCACTTCCTTTTTTTTCTTTAGTTACAAAAGTAAGCTGACTCACTGGACATTAGACTTTTTCTACAATTAAAAGCAGAGAGACTAGGCATTGAAAGGTTTCTGACAGTTCTTCTCTTTAGTATGACAAACCTTCTAAAGCTGACAAACAGCTGCTGACATTATGGCCAAATGGCAGCAGCCTCCTGTTGTTTGTTTCAATGTCCAACCCCCATAGCAATTTGGAAATGAACATCAACACAAACAGCTATGTGGAAAACAAGATTGTGGCCTGCACTGCGATGCTGCACAGCGATGTCCTGTATCTCACATATGACTGCGACACCAGCGCCAATTATACTTTTTCAATTCAATTCAAGGGTGCAGCCGTCTACTGCAACTGGTTGGGGAATAAAAAACACCGTGGAAGACAGCCACGTTAGAGCTAGCTTCTTCAATAGTGTTATAACACAATAATGTCAGCTCAGTTACTTGTTTCTCCTTTTCTGTTTCTTGTTTTTTGTCCAGATATAGAGTGAGAGTGGTAGATAAGTGGCACTGAGAGAACAAATATCACATTGTTTGGATTTTTCTCTGAAAACTCAGCCTGAGCTCTGTGCTGAGAATGTCCAGCAAGTTGTCTTTTTAAGTTACATTACAATCCACTCACACGTGGAGCTGTTGAATTATTATTATTATTGGTTTGAGAGTTTTAGAGTGTGTTTAGGCCCAACACTCATTCTCCTTTTGGCTCCATCAATTCCTGTGGGAGCACGTCTGTTTTTCTTTTTCTGTACAAAAATAATAAGATGCTTACTTTATCTGTCTCTAATTTATTGATGAGCACTTGGAACTCAGTGGATCAACATCAACACTATGCACTATTGTCACTCCAAGCTTTTAAAATATTCATTTTAGTATAAAAGGAATAATTAGAGAGTTTATAATACAATGTGCTGCATTTTTCTCTAAATAGAGTGAATTTAACTCACAACAGAAAGGTTTCATATGCATTTAAAGTCAGGCTACACTTTTTAAAATAATGCAGTGTGTTGCTGTAAAAGTTGGCTTTACGTACTTTTTTCTGCAAGACATTTATCTTCCTCTCCTTGACGTCCAGCATGTCCTTCATGTCTCTGATTTCTCCCGTTAGTGTGCTCTTTTCATCAGTCAAGTCCTGCAACTGTTTGGTCTTCTTGGTCAGGAACTGCTCCTTCTCCTCCAGACGCACTCGCAGAGCATCTACCTACAATTAACCAAGACAAGAAGTTAAGTGCAGATAGGCAGGTATAACAAAACTGTAAGGCCAGATCAATAGGGACACCGAAAGCAGCATCTGCACAACACAAACACTAACAGACAAGTAGCAGGAGAGAGAAAAGTGGACACAATCTTCAGACAGGGTGATAGAAACCAGTATGCACCATATCCAGAATTCATACACAGTCAGACAGACAGGCAACCATACAGGTTGAAAGTAATCTGTAAAAAATAGTTTTAAGGCAGACCGTTTGACGATGAGCGAGAGCTGAGTGACTGACAGGCGAATGTAGAGAAAAGAGGAAGCAAAAAAAGATTAAGAAATGTTACACCGTGATTTTTCCCAGTTCTCGGTCAGGTGGCCCACATGTTATTATTCAGCGCTAGAAATGACATTTCTCACATTTACTTGTTGACGTTTGGAAGTAGTAAAAGTTCAACTCTGACCTAATGTCCATGATTTGAACCACTGCGGACTGAAGCAAAGTGTGTGTGAAAGAGAAAGAGCCAGGAGCCTGTCCTGTCGTTTGTTATTGAGAGTGTTGTGTGATTGGGCCGGTGCTGCCATAGATCAGACCGCTCACACGCTTCACACTCACACATAGAAGTTCGACGTGTCTGGCTAAGTGTAGTGAGATGAGAGATAGCTGTGCACGTTCCAGCACTACTTATTGGACTTGACATACGCAACCGACTCCTTGTTTGTTCTTCTGCAATTTCACTTTATTCCCATGTATAATTTCAGGGGTGTTTCATTTGACTTCACGAGGACACACACACACATAGATGAAGGGAAGTAACATGAGGCTTGTTAACAGTCATTACTTGGACACAACGTGAGCAGTGTGAAAATAGTTAAAGCAAAAACTCTTTTGCTTTCAAACTTATCTCCCAGGTATTTCACAAGGCACTCACTGTGATTCATAAAGGGAGGACGGGCGTTGGAGCAACTGGAGGTAAGATTTAGTCAGTTAGTTAACTTCCCTTTAGGCAACAGTAACACCTAAATCATTATTCTGATGTATAATAATAGTGTTGCACAAACTGTGTGTATTAAATTAATGGCACACAAGGGTCTCTGATTAGAACTAGAACGACTGCTATTTTGTAATTGTGCAAATGCCGAGAGAAATTTAAAACCACAAGAATTCAAGACAAAACAAATAATATGAGAGCAATCAGAAGAAAAACGTCAATAGCAAAAAAGCAGATATACTAAAGGCACAATTGAAAAGTACAGCTGTGTTGGAGCACAGTTCCTCCCTGCAGATATGTTTATGTACCTGCATGTGTAAAATGAGAGTGCGCCATGCACTCCAGAGACACACAGAGGGGGCCTGTCACTGTGCCATTAGAAGCAGGCCAGGACCCCCAGGTGTAAGATGGCGAAGTATTTATCTCATATTGCTCCTCTGGCAGACAACCAAAGTCTAATACTGAGAACGGCTCTGTCCTCCCAAATTCACATTTACACACAAACGCGTGCACAATAGTGGTGTTATCACCAATCCTTTGCACGTACAGTATACATGCACATACTATGTGTGTGTGTGCATGTTTGCCACTGCATTTATGTGCGTGTGTGAGAGAGCGAGAGACCTCCTCCCCTCCATCTCCACCTGGCAAGGAGCAATTTAGCAAGAATGTAGCAAAGGGGCCTAACAGGAAATCCCTGCTGTCTCACCTGCACTGGCCCACTAAGCTGTGATAGTGCTACACAGACTAATACCCTCTTAAAGCACTCAGCGCTGCGAGACACAGTACATGGAAAAACAGGGAGAGAGTTGGATGATGAGATGCGGAGGGACAAATGAAAGGACAGATAACAGTAAGGGTGAAAGCAAGGGACGTAATAAATGAATGAAGGTGGATAGGGTCCGGCCTGTTGTGGGCACAGCATTTGGACTGAGCATGTTAACACCACCGGCATACTGCTGTTTCACTGGCTACCACTCCAACAGCAGGAAATACTGTATGGCTTTATCAGCTGGCACACATGCTGAGATGATAGACGGCTAACTGCACACAGTGATTAACCTCTCTCTTCTCCCTCAATTTCCGCTCCAATGTTCCTTTTCTTCTGCTGCCCTTCTTCCTTGTGTCATCTTTCAAAAACACCTCTCGCTCTCTCTCGCTCTCTTCCCCTGTGGCTACCACCTCTCTTTCAACACTCCATCCCTCCAACCATGCTGCACACTCTCCAGGAGATTTCCTATTGCCATTTAAAGGCAACGGTCCTGCAGCGAGACAGAGTGATGTGTCAGTGTGAGAAATCCCTGAAGTCTTCAAATCAGGTTGTCTTTGGTACAGACCCACATTTCCCCAAGCATAACATTGCAGGTTTGCGCCTTTCAGTGCAGATTTGAGGGAGATGACATGCAACACAGAACTCCTGCTGTCTCCAAGACAACCACGGTATTGATTCTACCTACACGAGCGGACACCAGGGACTATATCCTGTTTTGTAATCGTGACGTTTCTTTAGCAGAAAAGGAGAAAGGTCAGGGAGAGGAGTAGAAAAGCCGCTGCTGTCCAGTCTGGCTTCGTTCAAATCTAAAGGGAACACTGGAGACTGCCCTGAGAAGTTCTGCTGAGTTGATGAATTAAAAACACATCTATATCACCCCACCTTCCTCCAAAAAAACCCACTTAAACTTTCCAGTGCCTCACTCAGCACCCCATAATTTAAAAAAAATATCTTGATATGTTTTCAACATTCTGTGGTTGCAAAACTATTAATTCTTGGCAAACCCCGGATTTTGTTTAAATTAATTCATTCCCAAATTTGTAACTACTCTAACGTGCGCACACATATGCATATTCAACAAATCTCAAGGCACAAAACTGCATCTGTAATTAAATATGCAAACAGCACGCACAAACGCATAAACACACTCTGATTAAATTCCTCCTTCTTGCTTGCAATGACAGCCAAATGTAGGTTCTGGAAATTGGTTAGCGGAGTAAAACAGAGGCTTAAAGAAAACAGTTTCACTGTTTGTCCTCACCTCCCTTTTCCCTGCCTCACATTTCATCATAAAAGTTTTTTTGGCAGGCAAATCTGCAAAGGTATTGGGCCCATCGTCGGCTCTGGGCCGCAATAAACAACACAGGGACTATATGAGCAGACCACAGTCAAAACAGCAGAACCAGAGAGAGTGAAAACCTGTAAGACCACAGCCGAGGTCTGGGGACACACCGACACTTGCGCAGTAACGTTTGCACTCTCACTCACACACTTGGGAGTCCAATATTGCAAATAGAGTCTTAGGTTGATCAGAAAAACATCCGTCATGTTTTCCATTGTCCCAATCTCAGTCTTTAAAAATCTATGACCTTTACAGAAGCTCATATCCAAACCATCAGCTATATTCATTCGTGTGTGTGTGTGTGTGTGTCTTAAAACAAGTTTGAATGTCACTTGAACTGAAAACACACCATTAAAGCTCTTAAATCCCAAGGAAAGGGTCTGATGAAATGTATCTAATGCCTGAACTAAGATCTTCTTGGCCTGCTGTGGTGCACCACACACAGCTGTGTCAGCTATTCACTTCTCTGGCTGCATCTCTAGCCTTTATAAATACACCACACGGCACCCATTAGATTTAATTTATTCAAAGGCCTGTGCAGTGAAACTAATCATCTCAATTTATGGCCTAATTCAGGTTTGTCAAGCCACTGATGAGCCCAAGTCTGAATTTCATCACTAAAATATTGAAGACAATGCTAGACCACCAAAGTCTCGCATGCTACCTATTATCATCTCTTTGGTGAGATGTACTTTACGCAGCGAGACAAACCAACACATATGATGCAGAAGGAATGAGAATGAATGCAGACAGCTGGATTTAAGCAGCCTGTCGGTGTTTTCATGCTGACTAATATCTGCATTATTAAAGACTGCTGAGAGGTGAACAAAAAACCCATGAGGATATATAGAGAACAGTAACTCACACCGCTGGTATATAAGCACCAGGTTATATGTCTTTTATTTATACAGAGCGGCATCAAGTGATCCATAGTTTCATGTTGATGTAACTGAAGCCTTCAATAGATGTCGGGAGGTTACAAATACTGTAAGAGTAGCCGCCTGAAGACCAAAGGATGTTTTTTGTTTTAATTGTGCATGTTGACGTGCTCAGTGTGTGAGCGTGTGAATAGGGGGGCGTTGTCAGATGGAAGCATGAAGAACTTTACACAGAAAATGTAAACAAGCCTGGACTTCTAGACCCTACACTGTTTATTTACACACAGAAGGCACTTAAAGACCATTTTTATAGTGTTTGGTACTTTTTCCCATGTCCATACAGCTCAAACCGAGGACCACCGGAGTTCGTAGGACTCCTTTTTGGGGTATTTCCTTCTATAGAGGAGGAACTGCCTCAGCACAAGAGGAACTTTGCATGATGTGATGTATTGTGACTGGTCCTGACCAGCGTTATTGTAGTTTTACATCGTTATTTCATTTTAATTATGAAATTACATTTTGTTTTACTAGTGTGTATTCGCTCATTTCAGTTTCGCATATAAGACAAATTTATAGAGAACACAAAAACAACACTTTTGACTCACATCCTGTCTCAATAAATATATGCTGCAGTGCTTCCCTGTGCTTGTTTTGACAACTGATTTGACTAAATGATCAAAGACTAAAATGTAAGATATCTCCCACCCATCCGTCCATCAATACATCCATTTATATATTTTATAACACTTTTTCAGTTCACAGTCATGTGGAGCCTGTCCCAGCTGTCATAGAGCAGGGTAACACCCACCAGGTCAATATTTCACATATACTTTTTATTTTTTATTCTCAAGTACATAATATTGCTTCTGTTAGTTTCTTTAGGGTAACCAAAACATTTTTTACAACTAGTTTAAATTTTATTTTGGTTTTAGTTAACTGCAATAACTTTGTTTTGTACTTAAGTGTGGACTGAATATTTGATAAATGGTGTTACAAGTAGGGATCCTCCTTTTTCCAATTCCAACCCCTCGGCTGTGGTTCATCTGCCAATAACAAATACCCGTTTTAAATGAATAATCTGTATCCCTCACTGGCAGGAAGAGACAGGGGCTTGTTTTTTGTGTGTCTGGAAACTTTTGAATGAACAGAGTCAAACATGATTTTAAGAAACTAACAGAACCCAGTATGAGCTGACTTGCATTACCAGCTGCTTACTGCTTCCGAGTTCCTATAAGAAAAGAACAAATGCTGCGAGGCATGTGCTTCCCAGCACACCTCCCTAATGGGTACCTACACCCAAAAATGTTTGGTCAGAAAGCAGCTACATATGCCTACACAGATAAACAAGTGCATGCATGCAAACAGAAGTTTTCATCTCCACCTGAGCTGGTCATCCCAGACATAACAAGACTGAAGTTGATCTTTACGGAAACGTGGGAAATTCCCTGTCCTAGGGCAAAGGCTGTGTCATTCGAGGGGTGTCATGAAAGCTGAGTTAAGGCAACAGTCAGAGCTCTGATCCGGACTCGTATAATGGACAGATCACCTCAGGGCTGACTCGGGATAATAAGCGGATATAAACTGGCTCACAGCAGGGGCTGCAGGGTGGAGAGTGGGACACTGTCTCATTGAACACCATAACATCTGCTGATAAAACCATGGCAACACAGCTGTGTGCCTAAAGGCTACGAAGGGAACATGGAAAAGCACAGATGTAAAACAAGACCAAAAAAGACAAGGACACACACACACACACACTGACAAAAGGACCTTTGTCAGTGAATGTTTGCTACCAAAGCATGAAAGTCATTAATGTTCATATTGTAACAGTGGATGGTTTCATGACATTGAAAAATATAGGGTCACAGCACAAACTCTCATCGCACGCCGCTGCCTCAAACACTCTTTTGCCCTCCATCCATCATCATTACATCCTGCCAACAAAGACACACAAAACATACACAACACACGTGCGCATGTAGAGGAAGAGCTGCTGCAGGCGTTCCTCCTCATTAACACTTGCTGCTCCTCTGATTATTTTTCCTGATCATTTCCAGCACTGCATGCCAGTTCCTACATCCTGTTTCAAGGGAATCCATTTCCTGTCAAACACTAAGCAGTCACTCTGGCAAACATGTGGAAAATAAATGCTGGTCTGCAGTTCCTACAGTAGGTGCCTGAAATAAGCTTGATTTCTACTTGATCAACGAGTAAATATTAGCTGAGTGTCTCACACACAGTCACAGTCTTGAGTAAATACCAAACTTTGAACTAATAATGAAACCTGAATGCAAGTTAATTCAATGACAACTAAGTATGTTGTCATGGAGATGAAAAAATTGTTGTCAATAGCCTTTTAGCCAAAAATGATATTGTAAAATCAAAAGAATTATATCAAGTCTGTCAAACTCACTATGCCACAGTCAGGGGCAGCTGAAACATAACCACAGTTATTGCAACCATGTACAACAGACGTGCATTTCATCGCCTTTGAAGTCGTCTTATCAGTGACTTTGGTGTCTCAAGATAACCATAAAAAAATCACTAACACAGAGACAAACTGCTACCAGTCTGCTACCAGTCTGCAATTAACTGGAGTCAAGTTGGCAATTATGTTTGTGATGCTAAAGCAATTAACTGTGACTAGCAGAAACCTGTTGCCACCTACATACACAGAAATGTACATGAAACAGAAATTCATGTTTAGTACTTATATTCAGAGTCCAGGCAAAAGCTCCCAAATCTGAAATAGAAATCCATTAATTTTTTTGAAAATAGTACCAGTGTTCCTGCATGACGGGGTTTTAACAGCAAATTTATATATATAACCTCAAATAGACACGTCAGGGTTGGTACTTTGTCTTTGTTTGTAAGTTAGGCAGCAGTTATTTACAAAGCTTAGCCAGTCGTTCTGAGAGTGATGGCAGTCATTTAGAGAACTGCTGTCTGGCGACAGGCTGCCTCGTACCAGGTAACCTGCACTATGGAGCGTACAGTGACCACTATTCTATTTCATCTTTCATCTGTATACTATACCAGTTAAAACATATATAATTTCCTCAAAACTCTTAAAGAGTTTTGAGCAAAGTATAAACCCTAAAGTAAAAGTTGAATTTTGATCATTTAAATGTGCTGGAGGGGGATTAAAAAATGAAACAGACACACCTCCCCTATAAACAGGAGTAAGTAGAGGAGTGGAATATGTCATATTTCATCTAGTTTAATTGTTCTGTTCGGAGACTTTTGTGTTAACAAAGAGCCGACTTACTGTAAGCAAGAGTGAAAACTGCTTTCGGAGTGTATTATTGTGGCGTGGAGTGTTTGTGTAAGTATGTCTTTGTCTGTGTGTGTATTTGGGTATATGTGTGTATGAAACTGGAAGTTAAGTGGTCTTAGCAAAGCAGGGTGACCCTGAGGAAAGAGGAGGTCAGAACAAAAAGAAAGGGGCTTATTGTCTCTGGCTGTCTCTATCACCACCTCACGGCCTTCTGGTTAACCACCTGCTGACTGACTGTAGACCAAGCAAAGCCCACATTACTGTTTCTGTTTATGGGTGTGGATTTTTCTGTTAGGTTTCAAAATAGAAAACAAAAATATGCAGAAAGATTACAAACATTTCCCAAGGACCTTAATACGGAAAAAATGTCACACAAACGAAACCATTCGTGATGAAGCACGTGTCACGTATACTTGGACAGCAATGCTAATGCGTGTGCAGTCGTGCTGCGTGCACACACGTGTCCGTCCACTCATTAGGTCACATTTATCTCATTCGCTGTGTAAACCATTAAATATCTCATCCCCATTCTGACCGCTGTAACTCCACTTTATGGCTTTTCCACAAGGCCTCTGAAGAACTTGCGGGGGCTTTATTTTGGACCGTGCCATGTTTGTTCTGGGGGGCCCGATGCTGCTACTCACACTGAAACCCAAACCACACCGATCTACGAAGACGGGAGCACGCTATTGGGTCTGAGAATGGTGACCATGGTCAGTCGAGTTCAGATGAGATCATACAAAAACTGTCAAGACCTGCTGATTAGTGGTCAGCAAATGGGAATGGAAGTGTTTCCTGTTTACTTAGTCCAATAAGCTCACTGTAAGTTTTAGGGAGCTCATCAAGTTCTTACCTTTGTTTAAACTGTTTTTTCACCCTTTCTCATTCCTAATCTGTTGGTAATGTGGAAATAAGGTGAAATAAGGAGTCGGCAACAAAATGTGATAGAATAGAGACGAAAGCACGAGGGAAAAGAAACTATGAACAGAGGGAGCAAAAGTGAATGAGGCAGAAAGAAAGACAGTAAGCGAGAACACAGCAGGGGGATAGCCCAGGGTGGAGTTTAACCCGGGCCCGACCACATCTTTTCTCCGCCTCACTACCTATATGAACCATCAATCAGCTAGGAGAACAAGGAAAGATCAACACAAATAGTCCAGCAGGGACCACAGCACACCGCTCCATCGAATCACTCACTGACAAAAGCCCATATCCTTAAACATCCATCAAACGGCGCAATTCTCTCACTTTTCACTTCCTCTTGTCGCTCAATCACGTCTTGATTCATTCCCACTTACACTTCTTTTTAATTTTCCTCTTGTTTTCACTATTCATCACTGCCACTACCGTTGATGTTAGCAACTCATCTTTTAGTCATTTCTGTCTTTTACGACTCATTACATTCAACCTCAAAATGAAAACTTCTGACAGACACAGCAAACGCTGGTGATGAAAGAGAACGCAGGATATTTGAGGTCAGATCTGACGAAGCTGAAGTGAAATACCGCAGACGGTGTTCTCTCCAAATACAGATACGTTGCCACATCCCAAAGTATGCATTAAAGGCGTGCTGCTGCTAACACTTCTACTGGCAGTCGGTGAGGAACAAAATATCAAATGTTATATTGCTGTGCAAATTTATGTGCCCGATTATAGGGTAAGTTGCCCCCAACATGATGCTTACCCAGCGATAAATACAGTCCTGTACAAAAGTCTCATTCTTTATATGTTTCTAGGAAAATGGGAAATAGGTGGAGTGATTTACTGAAATGGGAACATAAACATGGAATAAAGAAGAGTTTGTGCAATTGAAGGTCAATATTTTGTATCACCACCTTCAGTCTTCAACAAAGCGTCTCTTAGGGAAACTTTCCTATAATGGTTTTATAAGTAGCCTTAAAGAATAGTTATCCAGCTTTCTTGAAGGACATTCAAAGCTCTTCTTTGGATGTTGCTGCCTTTTGTTCTGTTCTGTGTCAATATGATCCCACACTGCTTCAATAATGTTGAGATCTGGGCTCTGGGGAAGCCATTGTGTGCTTTGCTATCCAGGTATTGCTTTTACTGCATTGGCAGTGTGTTTGGGATCAATGTCATTTTGAAAAATAAAGCCACTGCCAATCCGACGCTTTCCAGATGGCATTGCATGGTGGATCAAAATCTGATGGCACCTTTCTGCGTTCATAATTCGCTCAGTTTTTCAAGATCCCAACACCTCTGGCTGAAATACTAACTAGGAATGAGTCTCCACTATGTTTTACAGATGGCAGCAGACACTCAGTGTTATACTTCCCTTATGACCTCGGATAATTTGACAGTTTGGATTCATCATCCAGACCCGCTGACATTGATTTTCATCCAGTTCTTGTGTAACCTGGCGTCGCTCAACCTCTCCTCCCTGTAACACTTCCTTCAGACTGGCTCCTTGACAGCCACCTTTCCACTGAGAGCATTTCAGATGAGGCTTTGGCGAACAGTAGCTGGATCGACTGAAGGGCCCGGTGCATCTCCCAGGTCTTGTGTCAAGTTTTTCCTGGATTTCTTTTCATATAACTAAAGGACACGACTTTCAGATACTGTTCATCTGCTATAGATATCGTTTTTTAGCCCAGCCACTTCTTTTTGTTCTCCACTTGACTTAATTTGGGGTTATATAAATAAAATTGAATTGAATTAAACTTGTCCAGTTCCCTCAAATGTTTTAAGAACACATTGCACACCATGATGAGATATGCAAAGGTTTTGGCTAGCAGGTCTTTGAGAATTACCTTGTAGGTGAAAAAATATTATTTTTTATCTTTGGCATTTGTGTTAGAATCAACAAAAAAATGGGAATACACAATGTGTTTATGCATCTGTCATGTATAGACACAAAAACGGCTTTACCCCTTGAGTCAGGTGCCTTTATGTCCATAGAAAAACTCAGAAAACCTGGAAAGCTATTGCTCAGGAAAACAGTCTGGTTCTCCTAAAGCAAAATCTAAAGAAATGAGGAGTAACTTATTACTATTGCAGAGTGCTGCATGTAAATCAAAGTACAATCATCATAAAAAATGTAAGCCTTATATCTGCAAAAGACATTAATACATGTGACAGTGATGTTAAGAATTCTAATTGATTATGTGTTTCTTAGTAAACTATCAGTTTAATCAAACACTGCTCACACAGAGAAGGCCAAGAAACCATTTGTGTTTAGATTTTATTAAGTACACATCAGTTAGTTGTGCTGCCAAACAGACAGGCACACTCAGTGCAGGGGATTTTGGGAGGGGAACCAGAAGGTCTGCAGTCTTTGCAGTGACAACCATCGAAGAGTCGAGTGTTGTGTTTTGGTTGGATTTAGGTTTGATGGGGGGAAAGAAATGACTTTTTTAAGCCAAATATTTTTGCAAACTAGCTTTCCCCATCAGGAATGAAATTTATTATGCACTTTATTTCTGTCAATTTTCTTATTTTGTCATGATTTGCTTTCATTTTTTGCTTTGCTTAACACAGCCGAGCTTAGAGTCAATAAAACCTGTATTTTAAGGATCATTATTTTGTTTTGGAATGTCGACTCCTATCAGAGAAAACTGACAACACAACTGAAGGGCAGGTCCATCCATCTAACAGATATGTGACAGTTAAATCAAACTAACAATCCCAGCCCGATCTGGCCTCTTTTAAACAAATGTTCATAACATTCAAAACAATCTTCTGACAGAGATCTAAACCTAGTCCAAGAAAGCCCATGGCAGCTGGGGCTTTGGCCTTGTGCTCTGTTGCTGGCTGGTTAAATATGCAGGAAGGTCTCTGATAGGTTACCTGATCTGGTAGAGTATCATTTCAGCCCCGCATTGTCCTGATCAAGGCAGGAAAGACACACATCTACTGTATTAAAGTTTCCACAGACACAGGCAGGCCCAGAATGCTCGCACAAAAGCGTACACACACTATTTTCCACATTTTCCAGTTATCTGGAGACAGATTCAATCACATCCATTACGACGCTGTCCTTAACTTTGATTGACAAATAAAATGCGCTTCCATTTTCTCATTCTGCTGCTCACAGGGCCGCCTCTGTTCAGGGGCCATTCCCATCTGCTTCTAGAGACAAATCTGTGAGGTGAAGCTTCTCCTCGTGTCTCAGAAACCAGTCTTTCTCTTGGGGGAATGTACAACTGTACCAATCAGTGTCATTCATGATGAGACCCACCTGGCACACATGCATGCACACACTCTTGTATATGAGCGTGTGATGTGCCAGAAGTCGTGTGTGAGACAAAAGAAAATAGGTGGCTGAAAGAAAGCTTGAAAGAAAACTGCTGAAGGAAAATGGAAGGAATGAGGTGAGTGGGGGGATCTTGTGGGAATGGCTGCCATCTCTGGCCAAATGATTGACAGGCAGCAGAGGAATGCACGGCCACGCCGGCCCACTAAAGAGCTCTAAATATCTTTACTCATCCTCTGGTTTGCCCACTTAGTCCAGGAAACCTAAGCCATTCCCAAGCAGGGGAAGATGCCACTTCAATAGCAGGAAAAATTACTTGAAACCGGAGATGAGAGTCAAGCAATCAGTCCTGACAGTGTAAGTGTTTCTGTGTGTGTCTGTGTGTGACTGTGTGTTTATGGCAGTCAGGATCTGATGCAGCCCAGAGGCCAGTACTATGAGGTCCCCTCTCATCCAGGACACTTCAGGGTCTCTTGCACTTCTTACCAGGGTATATCGCCATGGTAACTTGTGCCCTAATCTGCCCCAGAGCAGACAGATTAGACATCAGCAGGTATGAAAACACTGCATCATCAGTCCTGCACCTCTGTGCACAGACAGTGGATGGGACTAAAGTTTTTTTAATAGTGTCTAAGTCTTTGCATTTTCCCAGTAAGAAATCATTTTAATTTCATTCCCTGACTTTTTCCCTGTGCGCTGCAAACAACTTTACAACTACTTTGTTGTTCTAAAAGCCTTAATAAGTCATCCTAGGTCAGCCTGGGTCTGAATTCTGTTTTTGTATTCATTCACTAATTGCTCTCAGACCACTAAACACCACCTGCAGCCTAAAGAATAAAAAATAAAACTGTCTCGCCCACATATCATATTAATTTAATGAAATACTCAGTTGTATTCCAGCAGATTCTCCCGTGTCTTAATGTCAAAGCTATGAAGGCAATAAGTCTGTTAACTTACACAGTCTACATTTCTGTCGGATTTCTTTCCTGGCTTCAAATAGGCTGAACTTTATTAATATAGCAGGCTTTTTTCCAGTCGTACTGACCAAAGTGGCTAAAGTGCTCACGCATGCACTACTGTACAGTACTTTTCCTCTCACACACATACTCACACAGCTGTGTTGTTTTCAGGCTTTATTGTGAGTTTAACGCCTTCATATAGTTTTATCTTCCTGTGTAAAACCAGCTGCTCTGCTGCCATCACCACCCCTTTCAAATAAAAGGAACCCTGGTTAACTTAACGAGCTGATAACTAGATTTGTGTGACCACTTAGCCCGGCTGCTGATGTTGGTACAGTGATGCAATCTATGTCAGAAGCATTTGAGGTGATTACATCTTTCCCTGGCGTGCATCTTCAGTTCTGCGTGAGCATTGCATAAGCAGATGTAATTATTTCTACTTTACTATCAGCTTTTCCCACTGAAGTTAAAAATTACTGCCGGTCTGCGGCAGTAAAAAGGATCTGTCCAAAATGCAAACAAAGCCAAAGCATCCATGAACCACGGGCTGCAGAACCCCTGTTATTTTGGTGGATTTAGACTGCAGCTGGCATGGTTCTTGTCATACTTGTTGGTTTTGTGGTGCTCATTTGTGTTTTTATTTCCCCCTTCAGTGTTAGATGTACGTTTCTTGGTTACCTCCTGTTTTATGTTTATTTTTGACTTCCCCACCTTAACTGTTTCCACCTATGCCCTGGTCCCACGTCAGTCGCCTTTCCCAATCAGACCCATGTGTTCCTGAACCACGCATCCCCTGCTTCTTCAGTTTGTGTTTCATTTAGCGTTTGTCACTTTGTAAATGATCAGATTTTCAATAAAAATTCATATGTTGTTTTCATTTTGAATATATTTTGGCAGTATTGGGCACTTAATAGCGATTTGTGAGAAGCTAATATTGCTTGGTCAGGCCCTGTTCTCCTCACACCCATGACTTGTACACGCATACATTTTTTTAAACATGCATTTTCAGTAGAACAAAAAAAAAGAGAAAAATGCACACTTACAAAAACCACCCACTGAAAACCAATTTCTTTTCGTATGATGTATTCAACTAACTACAAGGGCCAAAATTCCTTGCACATGTATGGACAATTAGGCCTAATTTTGGCCCAAATTGCTTCCTGTAATGATGAGTGGACATAGTTAGCAGACCACTCTCAACTGCTGAACACAAAGAGATCTAAAGTATCACTTCCAAGTCTAGAGAGTTATGTAGAAAAATGCTAAATGCTCACCAATCCCCACCTCCCCCCCCCCCACACACACACACACCTATATCTCATTAAATACAACCCACCTCCATCTCTAACAGCAGTGATAAAATCATTAGAGCCACAGAGTTTAGAACTTCAAACATGACCAAGAAAAAGCTGCCAGCTTTCTTCAGCCCTCTAACTGACCCGCCCACACGCACAAACCCACTGGTGGACTAAAGGAACCAAACGCATGGACATTTTTTCCACCCACCTCAGCGGCCGTTAGAGAAACAGAAGGAGAAAGAAACACAAAACAGAAAAAAGCAGGATTTTTTGCACACATACAGTTTCTCTCCTAACAAAGACCATGCAAAGTTACTATTGTATGCACCAATAGATGCACAGTGGTCAGAACGGTGTTTCTTCCAGTCTTTATTACTGCAGTGATCTACAGAGTGTCCGTCTCGTGATGTGTGTATCTTTGAAATTATTTTCCAAGAAGCTGGAAAGCGGTTTAGTGCAGTGTCAGTGTTTGCATGTTTGTGGCTTTACTGGTGTGTGTTTGTATGTCTTTGGATTTTGCTTTTCTCCATGTGTGAATGTGCACACACTGACCTCTGTCTGGAGTGTATTGGCGCGCTGCTCCTTGGCACTGAGCGACTCTTTTAGCACTTCGATGTGCTGCTTGCAGTCCGAGTTCTGATTGGTCAGTGTTTCTAGTTTGGTCTGCAGCGCCTGCATCTCAGACTCCTTCCTGTTCAGCTCCTGCTTCAGCTGCTCTATCTGACAATCACGCAAACACACACACAAACACACAAATAAGGGTCATCAGTGAGATATACTTGATATATACTTGTAGATAAGACATGCATTCAAAAATATGACTTTTCATTTAAACCAATGATACACCAATGATACAGATACACCAGTGTCAGACTAGTGCATATAAAAGAATCTGAATATCATGAAAAGTTTATTTTTTGTAGTTTAATTTAAACAGATCAGCTTTTCACAAAAGCCTTTTTTTGCTCACAGAAACTGAAAATCATAAATCCAGCATTTCAAAATTGTTAGAATTTGGAGTTTGATTGAATTCAAAGAGTATACATCTCATGTGTTTCTTAGCCTAGTTCAGTTCCCACAACCACAATCAAGGGGAAGGCTGGTGACTTGAGTGTTGTCCAGAGGCCTGATGACCTATGCTCTCCACAAAGAGGGTAAACCACCGAAGATCATTGCTGAAAGGCAGGCTAGGAAAGTTTTACGCTTAGCCTTAAAAGTACAGAGGGTAGTGATAGCGTAATAATGGAAATTTGACTGGAAGGTAAATGCATGGTAAGAAAAAGGACACAAACAAAGAGAAATCAGAAGATGTCAACTCAAGAACTTGGAGTGGGCTGAGGCTGCTGTCACACTTCTAATAGTGTCTTACCTGGATTGAGGTGAACTAGAACTGGACTGCTACTTTCAGATGAAAGTTAATTTTGTGTTTCATGTTATTATTGTGCTTCATCGGCCAGAAGCCAACCCCAAAATATACACGATGAAGGCTTCCATCACAGCAGCCTGGTCTTCAATAAAACCTTAGCAGTGCCACAAGCTTTTTGCCTCCATGCCAGACTGCTCTGACGCAGCAGTTTGTAGCAAATGAACCAACACTGCAGGAGATGGAATTTTGGAAGTGATTTCTTTAATTGTTGTCAGGAAATGCTTTGGGGATTTCTAATTTTCATGACTTAGAAACCAACAAATTGAGACAAAAACAATGACCTGATATCTTTCACTACACGTGTATTGACCACAGAATATATGAACATGTGCCTTTTTTAATTAAACCACAAAAAATAACTTTTTCATTATATTCAAGTTACCTGAGGTGCACTAGTGTCACTGCAAACTGAGTCTGACCTCCAGAACAAGCATATCGAATACACTATTTTAAAGGCAACAGCAGTCTTAAGCTGCTCTTTAAAATAGAAGTGAGTAATGCATACAAACTTACATCCTGTAAACTGTGTCACTGATTAATAAAAAAAGGAAATCTGAAACGTCTCTGATGCTGTGACTCAATTAGGAAAAGCAGAATGTTTTGTTATCCATTTATTGCAATATAAACACGTCAGTTGTGACATATTTTGTGGAGCGATGATGTCCTGGAATCATCATCAGCCCTATATTATCAATCCTCACTTGGAGGAGTCCCAGACCTACTGTGTGCACACACCCCAGCCAAGAGACAAACATTCACAGAGAGACGGAAACAGATTTGTTTTAAGGAAACCCATATAGAACATAACAGAAAACCACAAAGGAAATAAAATGCTCTAACACAGAGTGGTTTCTGTGCTCAGGCTTGCTATGTAGAGAATACTGTCATCTGTCTACTGCTGCCAAAAATGCACAAAGCTGAAGAGAGATTTCTCAAATTGCATGAGCAAGGTTCACTTCATAAAAGGGGGATTCTGACTGGCTCAGCGTCTGGCTGATAGACCTTCAGTCACAGAGACAGCATATGAGAAATCCAGCACTGAGATGAAACGCAGGGGAAAGGAGATCGAAATATGAGGCTATGCAATAAGAGAGATCACTGCGGTGACTGAACACTAAGAAAAACAAGTCAGGAAATGAGAAGTCAGTGCACTAATGATAAAAAGGCATTATAATTAAAATAAGGAGCAGATATTTCAAAGACTATTAAGCTATGAAGAAATAATGAGAGAGGAGAGAGACTAATGAGAGGGGTACTTCTGCTTGTTCTGTGATCCAAGGCTGTTGGGTGGGGAGGAAGGTGGGAGCTGGTCTGATGGAAGACACACATGGTGACAAGGCCTGCTCCTACAAAGACAAGAAAACAGCAAGCCACTAAAATGCAGCACAAGCTGTGTGCCCAGCCACTCTACTTCACACACTGCACTCCTCAACCACACAGCCTTGGCTTGCGAAAGGGTAAGCAAATTTACCTGCTCCAGCTCTCGCGTACCCTCTAACACGTGTTCGCATTCTCCAAAGCCATTTTTGCAGTGTTTGAGCAGATCAAAGTCCAGAGGAGAAACCAGAGAGGACAGCGATGCCGCCCTCTCTGGTTTCTCTTATCGCAGTCCCACCTCAACACCAGTCACCAACACCGCTGATAGACCCGGACCCTAAACACTACCAGCATGTAGAATGAATCGGTGCATATCCATGTGCGTGGCGACTTGCTGTGTTTCTCTGTGACTGTACGAAGAAAGACGAGCCACGGGAGAACGAGCCGGGGGCCATCGCTGTGATGTATATCACCCCGGGTCGGTATGGGTGAAGAGAGAGCTCTTTCCTCTGTTCCTCTGCCGTTGTAAGCTCACATTCATCTGTCAGGGCCCCATTCATAAAAACATCTCTTTTATGATTGCATCAGGAACTTCCCCGATGCAATGACAAATGAGCTCTACAATGAGCACCATTAATGAACCAAATGGAGCGCAACTCATGGGCCTCAACCGTCATGAGCACTTGTCTTGATACTCAGTGAAACCTGAAACTACATTTTTAACAGGGTTTGGATACATACAGCATGCGTGTGTGCACGTTCATATATGTGCATGTCATCTGTGCGGCTTTAGACACATTTGTGCGTTGATGAATAAACCAGTATACGGCCTGGGATAAAAGATTCTTAGTCAGGAAACCGACACAGCGCACTGTTAACTGATCGTTCCTGACAGGAGGGTTGTATAATGCTTAGTGATCACACTGAAGTCCAGGGCAAATAAGCAAGTACTGCTTTTCACTACTCACAACCTGGCTTTAAATATCAAATAAGAAATACATACACATGTAGGAGTTCTTGGCACCCATGCAACATGAGAGGCTTAGTGCGAATGCAGCTAAAACACACAATACAAAATACAGATTCATGCAGTTTGCCAGTTAAGATTTTTCCACATTCATCTTGTTTCCCCATAAACAAGCAATGGCAACATGCAACATGCAACAGTTTCTGGCCTTCTGGCTATTTATACTTGAGACAAACATGCACGTCCCGGATCACGCGGCGTGGAGTCATCTCAGGTGGCATGCAAAGATATTCTACCTTAGTCTTCATGAATTTAGAATGGCTCTTGTAGACCTCCACCTGCTTGAGCTCATCCTGCCTCTCATCAGAGTGCAGCAGGCCGCTGGTCTTTAGCATCTGGACTTCATCCTCTAAGTCTCTGATGTTCCTCTCCAGGGAAGAGATCTTGGTGTCCTGCACCAGCAACAGTAGGCAGGCAAACAGTCAGCAAAGACCTGGCCAAGAATATTAAGCTGTGGGGCTAAAAGATAGATTACCTAGCGCGTGCATTAGTAGACAGTTAGCGCTCTACAGATACATTAAAAATGTGATTGATAGAATATCACTTGGTTGACATATCTCTCTACCAGCATCTGTCTGTGTAAACATATTTCTAGTATGTTTGAGTCAACATATTAATCTAAATCACACAGAGATTTCATATAAACCAAGTCAGTGCATTTACACAAATCCTCCCATATATAAATGTAATGTACAGTCCTATGTCTGAGTAAAATGTCTGGAAAAGAAGGGGAAATATTTTGGCAGACATTGGTGTACAGCCAAGATATTATTCATCTGCAGAGCCTATGAGGGAATAAAAGGGTCTGTCATGGACAGGTCCTGAGGTTGTTTAGTTGCATAGTTTCAAACATACATTAAATGCAAAACCTTGGAAAAGAAGAGAAAGGTAATTTAATAAGTGGAAGCAGATTGCATGTTGCCATCAGCAGAAACCATAGGCAACATGTAAGCATCTGACCTCTATTACATCCTATGACATCAGCCTTGCCTAGCACATGGTGCTGCATAAAAGTGCACACAAAAGACCAAGGAGAAATGCATAAAGCATATGCATATACAAAACACACACGCACAGAAAGAGTCTATGCAAGGATGCAAACTTTCAACATGTACCCAGAAAAAGTCAAGGTAAGGCACTCAGACAGTGATGGGAGTCCTCCTGCCGCATCCAGTTCACACACATAAAACCATAGAGACAAACACGTCTATAAAAATGTCTGATTTTGATCTGTTTCTCCTGCACAACAGAGGGGGAGGAAGCAAAATGCATATTTTAGCATATAAAACATTCATTAGAACTACATAAAAGCTGGATCTTAAAACCACTGACATAAAGTTTTATGGGACATCCAAGTTGCATTTCAACTGAATTCATGGTATTGAAAGCTAGAAACAGAAATACTGTATGAGTGTTGAGCTCACAGCAAGACCAAAAGGTGTCGACTCAGTACTGTACCTGCCAGATAACATCGGGATCAAAACAAAAAGGGGGGGTGGTCGCCTGTAATTACAAAGTGGACACATCCAACACTTAGACGAAGCAACACACACACTGAAACTAATTTGTGGACACTACATGTCACCGCTGATTACAGCAACAGCAACACAGGGTAGTTTAACAAAGCAATCACGCATTACTAACAACGCTAGAGATGACTTTCTTTTGTTCTTACCCTCCCCTACAATACGTCAAAGCCTCCTGGCAACTGTGTTTGTCTGCCCGTTTCTAATGAATTCAGTCAGATTTAATTTAGACCCTTTCTCGCCTTAAAAACACCGCGAGGCACCGTGAGCTAGCACATGTGCAGTCTGTTAATAGGCAGACAAATCACAGAGTATGTGTGAAAAATAACTGTGGTTTTGCTGTAAAGGATCCACTTTTAAAGCAAGTGTTTGCTGAATGAACAATAAATGTGTGTGCGTGGGTGTGCACATGGACACATGTGGAGGCAACTGCATTTTTTCACAGCACTGACAACTTCAAAGGGCTGCGATGAGAGTGAAAGCTTCCATATGTGACATTTGAAACAAATTGAATAAGTGCTCAACTCCGCATGTGCCAATAATGGACTTTACTTGGGCATGGCTGCCATGCAGATGCAAGGTAACTATAACATAAAGTTCTCCAGACTGTTTCTTCATGTTCATCTTTGCTATATAGAGAGATCCGCTGCTGTTACGCGCATTCTAGGTGTACTTAAAATGATGTTTTGAACATACAAATGCAAGAGCAAATAACACTGCTGAAATAAAATGGTGACATTAGCTGGATTAAAAAAAACTGTTTCATATTTATGATAAACGGCCAAAAACTCAGACATATATGAATTTCAGATAAACCTATTGCACCAGTACACACACTCCAGCACATTATTACTTAAAACAGCTCTTGCTGTGAGAGTAACTCTTAGTCCTACCTTCATATCAATGACAGTCTGCAGAGCCCTGGTTTTGGCCGGATCGGCCTGGAGCTGGTTTCGGCGATGAAGCTCCTGGGGAGGGACCCGGTAAAAATAAGCCTGACGGCTCATCATCTTTAACACTTTCTAAGAGCGTCAGAGCTACTTCAAAAGGCACACCGATCAGTGTCACCAGTTTTATCTCTCCTACATTGTCCTTATATCATCTTTTGTTATGTAACATTACATTATCCACTTCTCTGTCTCGAATTTTGCAAAACAAAACAAAGTTCATCTATGGTCAGCTGGTGCCCGATCTGAAGCTCTCCCTTTTTCCATCTCCAGCAGCAGGTGTCTATTTTCTCTGCCCTCTCTTCTTCTGTCTTCTTTTTCTGTCTCGGTTTGCTAGCAGGTACCTGACACACTTAGCGTTAGGTCATTTGAATCTGCCTCTATCCTGCTTTCAGCCTCAATCTTTCGATTTCTTATCTCTCACTTGTTCTCTGGTTCTCTCTCGCAGATGTCTCTGGCATGCTAAAGCTCTTGCTTAGCAACACTTTCTGCCAGCACATGCGCTAAGCTTTTTATATCAATAATTAATGGTAGCTCTGACCTACAGCTATGCCTACACAAAAAGCACACAAGCTAACAGACACACACATTCCTACACATTAAAGTTACTGTTAGAAAATGGCCCCACACTTCTCTACCATCACTGAAGCTTAGCTTTAAATTGCCTCGCCACTACCCGAGCATCCACGAGTTTAACATCTCATTTCTGTGCAGGTACATGTGTCTAACAAAGATGCCATACAAAGACGTGCCTGCCTAAATTCATTGAAACACTACTTCACAAGGACATTGCTGTGAGCAGTGTTGTTTTTAAGAAATGCAGTTTTGCACCCACAGAGTCAAACATGTTTACAACACGACCGCCCAGCACAACCAGTCTGATCTTCTCGCCACCAAGCGGCTTGACCAGAGCACGGAGAGGATCAGTTTTGGTAATGAGGGAGTGGCCCTTGCTTAAAGGGGCACCTCTGTGATACTGTGCTTTCAATCCCCCACAAACATTTGATTTTAAGGAACCGCAGAGCACCACTGTCGTCTTTATAGAGAACTCAATGTATAAGATGTTTGTGCGGGACTGGAAACCGCTACAGTAAACTAATGAATGACAAAGGTGATCTATAGAGTGAATCCACACATGTATTTTAATAATAATCTAACCACAAAAAGCACATGCTCAGTGAATTCACCATTCAAAAGTTACCTCTAATATTACACTAACAGGACAGAAAATGCTTAAAACATTATAAAGTGTTTTATTTTGTTATAACTTTGCATCACTGTTCATGCATAAATGTACACACCAAAGCCTAAAACTGAGAAGACTGAATGCACTGAAACAGCTCATCATGCCATGAAGCATAACAATCATAAATAAGCAACAGGTTGTCAGTTCTGCCAGTGAGTGCAAATGACAGCAGACAAGGACCTTATCCACGTGTCCGTGTCAGTTGTGGATAAGGAGGGATTACTGCTGTCAGAGCATGCCTCCCACAGACTAGCATTCCCACTGCCACCACAGTTCAAGTCCTTATTAAAGTGACTGATTTGTCACAATGCGCATGTCTGTCTTTTTGACTGCCTGTACACTTTCTTTGGTTCCTCTGAGAAAGTGTGTCTATGAACTTGTTATCAGCAACAGTTCTGCAAACTGTTGTGTCTCTCAGTGGGGAAACGAAGCCCTGCAAGAGAGAACGTCATCAAAGACCGTCCTCTCTGCTCCACATGTGTCCGAGGGACTGAGCATATGGAATGAATAGGATCAAACGTAACACTATAGCAATAAGTGCCGGCATCCTGAGTGAAGGATACGGTCAAAAGGTTCAATTCTAGCCTCAAGGCAATGGTGTCACGTACAGCGTGCACACACCGAAACATGCACTGATAGAGACACACACACATATATGTATGTTCACTAATCGCATTCCTATCCCCTCAACATCAGTGAGAAAAAAGTCAAAAACAAAAGGAAACAGTTGCTTGCCACAAATGTGTCTGCCTATCGGCTCGGTGGATTAAAAGTTTGAAAAGATAAATGGAAAAACTGCGGCGATCAAAGACTTTTGTTGGGAAATAGTTGGAGGTTGCAAGGTGAGGAGAAGCTTTGAGGGGTGTAATCTTGTCCTGATAAACTTTTCCACTCAGACATTCTGGGAAATTAGCAGAGCATGGCAAGTAGGTGGTGCCCATGTTTTGGTGAGGAAAAGGGAAAATTGGTATACGTGTATGCATGTGAGTTTTTTGCTGATGTTATTTGCAGTAGTCTTCGGATGGTAGCTGAGATGGGTTTCTATAGCAAAGGCTGAAAGTTTGGCTTCTCAAAAAACAAAACACACTGGGATGAACAAAAGAAATAGTGCATAGACAAACATATCCAGACAGAGAGGCAGGATAGACATCAATATTTTGCTGCTGAGCTTGGTGGCATGAGAAAGTAAGCAGAAAGGAAAAGCGGGAAAAAGATTAAAGAAAAAAGATTTGCTGACACGAATTTCCACTTCATTCCAACATGCTGGCATTGGAAAGCTAAAGAGATAAAGGCATGCCAAAAAAGCAGCAGAAGCTCTGAAGCCAGTCATGGTATATAAAAGCAGAACAACAGGGACTCCTTTTTCTCAGCAACAGAGCAGTGCGCAGCCTTAAACGATCACACCGAGCGAGATACAATAGGGGGCCGAACTTTAGAGCCCCGGCTGACCATACGGCATCTGTAGTAGGTTACGTATAAAGAATACATGCCATCTCCAAGTAAAAAACTCATTGTGAAAGTGTGAATGTGTGTGTGTTTGGACACATTTGGCAGCAGGTCAGGTCTGGGCAGGAACAGACCAGTGGTGAGGCTGTTATTATTGGGTCTGCAGGGACCTGACGGCTGGGGAGAGTCAATTAGGCCCAGATTTATGCCTCTCAGCGTGTGTGTGTCTCTGTGTGTGTGTATGTGGTCCCATCACACACAACTTTGGCTCAGTTTGTGATTGTAATCGCTGCAGTGGTCAAACTCTGATAGAACACTGCCACTCTGTGGACCTTGCTGGTACTGCAAAAGTTCAGGTGGCCCACTAACACTTTTTAAAAGTGACTAAAATGTGTGGATCCAAATCATTTTTAGTCCAGATCAGTCTATGAGTGCTATGAATGGGCTGAGAAACATGTTTCTATGCTGGATTTGTGCAATTAAGGTATTCGGATCAGTGACAAAGTTGAACAGGAAACACAAGTGAGAGAACACCCCTGTGCACACAACATACATGTGACAACATACATCAGCAGGTGAAGGAGTGATGGAGTGCGCTCTCCATCCGTACACACTGCAAATCCACACATAAGCACAAACAGCTGGTTCAAGTGATTTAACATATGGCCGTCGTCTGTCCTGGATGGTATGCGGAGAAACATCCGTCAGTCCTCTGATTTTCATCATACAAACACACTTTAATGGATGTCTTCAGCTTTCCTTCGATAAAGCACAGAGTTAAGAAGGCCACTTCATTCCAGCAAAAAATAAGTAAATGAAAATGAGAGGCAAACTGAAAAAAGGGGCGTTTATGATCTCAGTTTAAAGTAAACAAGCTGAGATTTAGATTTAGATGAGGAGTAATGGGTGCGGTAATGAAAGGAAGTCGGGCTAGTTTCCTGTGGAGCTAATCAAAAAGCTGACAGCAGTGGTCCCAGATAGAGGCAACAGCTGAGCTACCGTCACCGACTCGCCTTTGCAACGTAAAGCAAAAATTACAAGATGCCTTCACAGGAAGTAGGCTACTGCTTGGATAAAACAACCTCTGAGCATTTTAATTCATCACCACCCACAAAGTGACAAATGCATTAAACTACTTAACAAATGTTTAAGGCAGTGGTGATGAACGAGCTACACTGAAAAACATATTAGAAAAATGTTGAAACTGTGAGGAGCTTAAAGGGAGCAGCTGAAAGAAGAGAAACATGATGGCAGCAACATGGTTACAAAAAAGACCAAAGCTGGAGCAGGCAAAGTTATGACATGTTACACACAACAAATATGTGGTGGAAAATTCCACATTTAGTTAAATGGCAACAGGTCGGTAACATGTTTGGATCTACAAAGAACATCCAGAACCTAAAACTGCAAAGGAACTTGGTGTTACATCATTAAAAGACTACGATAATCTGATTATCTGATTAATGGTTTTTTAAGAGGCAAACCACAAAATGTTGCTGACTGGCAGTATGTAATAGAGATCTACACAGGCTCGGGAAGTAACTGGAGACTGAAAACTGTCCTCCAGTCTGCCAAAACAAAATTTTACATTTGTTTTGGAACTAAGAGAAACGACATCCTGGCAGTTCAAAAGGCAGCGCCATGATAGTGAAAAAAAGGAGGCACAAGTCTGTCTTAGCAATTTTACCCACCGGACGTGTAACATTCGTTGTTAAAAATATTATTTCAAACTCAGGTATCCTTAATGCAGCCATTCACACCAATTCACTATCAAAATGTGCAATATACAGTGATTTTAAAGGCCTTTAGTCTGACCAGTAAGAATATACAGAAGGGGGCCTATTTACTGAATTCTTTTTTTAGCATTATGTATGTTTTGCTGCATTTTAAATTATTTTATATTTGATAAAGACGTTTGCACACTTGACCAAATAATACGAGGAGAGAGAGATTTATCTATAAGTTTGACTGTATCCCCTGTGTCCGCAAACTAGGCTTGATGATACTGTACCAATCAATTAATGAATGTTTAAGTTCCTAACATGTTTAGATGGAGATCTTAATGAGTCAATAATAGTGACACTAAACAACAGGAAAAGGTTTCCACTTTTTTACCACCACCAAATTATTTTCTTGAAGGCAAAAAAGGGAAGAAGCATTTCAAAGACATCATATACACATATATACACACACACACATATATATATATATATATATATATATATATATTTTTTTTTTTTTTTTTTTTTTTTTTTGAGACCAGAAACTGGGAAACTTGGGGGGGAAACTGAGAGAACAATCACTTCTCTATTCAATCAGGGAGGTCAGGCTGTTTTCACTCATTAATCATACATTAATATTCAGACAAACACAGCATGTTTTTCTACTTTCTAAAATCTGAACTCCCTCTCTCCCTGACACATGTCCCCTCCTCCTCCTAGCATATGTTAAGCTGTCCAGTACTTAAAAATAGCACAGCACGCAGTGTGTGTGAGCAGGTACTCACCTCTTACACACACAGCATGGTTAGGTCCCACACATTACACACACACACACACACCCAAACATACACAGCAGTGGTTGCATTAGCATGGACTGAAACACCCACATTCCCCTTAAACAAAATCACCACAGTGACTAAATGGGCGGATATCCCATCAGCCACCCAGAGAGGGAGTGTTCTCACTTGAAAACACTAAGCCGATTGGCTCCAGATGTGTACGCATGCTCATTCACAGACACACGAACACGCGCGCGCACACACACACACAATTTTGTTTTTGAGTTTGCACAGCAGACGCAGAGAGGCAGACAAACAAAGACAGAAAAACAAGAACAGAATGATACAAGCAATATCGGTAGCATGCACCGACATAAAACACACACACACACAGAGGTAGAGAAATTAAAGGCTAAGAAGATTTAGGAGTTAAAAATAGATAAGGCAGTAGTGAGGAGCACAGAGCAGCCTAGTATTGCCCCTAATGGCAGAGAATACCGATACACCTGTGCTACACCAGCACTGGCTGCAGGGCTGCTACATAATAAAACTCTAATTGTGAAAAGAAACAACGGGCAATAGAGACGTATGAGCACCTGAAGAAGTGTTTGTTTTTCCATTGGCTAAACTCAATTTTGATTTATCTAGTTAAGCATTTATTTGAAGGCATAACAAGTCATGGGCTGCAGAATTAAAGATGAATATCAAATGCTGCAAACAGCACAGAAACTGTTGTTTGTTCAGCTACCATATGAGTATACTCAGGAGGACACACGTACACACAGATTATAAAACTGCATGGCTCAACGCAGGCTTAGAGCTCGCCGTATGTTAATCTGGCCCATTGATAAGACCTGCTGAGCTGATTCCTGCTCCCACATTTTGCTTAATACATAGAAACTGACACAAATGTATACAGATTAGGCATGCATGCACACCTAAGTCAAGTGTGTAATCTCATCAATTAACATTAGCAACACAAATAGTTTAGCATCAGCTTTAAAGTGAAAATGTTTTTAAAACCCTATAGAACAGACAGAACAGACAATGTTTTGGTGTTGAAAATGACATGCTGTGTTAATGTTTTATGATATGCATATGATCATACAGTGGCTTAACTTGCCAAGGATTTTCATTTGGTAATGAGGGATATTTGACTCAGTGACTGTTAAATCAAAAGGTAATTCAGGAAATTCAACCGAGTACCGTGATTCAACCTGCGAGAATTCTACACTAAAGTGTAAAGTGCATAATGCTCAGCCTTCTCTTAAAATTGCTCTGACAGTGCAGATGAATGGTTCAGATGTGTATAAATATCAGCAGGAAAAAGTGTACCTCTCTCAAATGCACGTTCTCCAGCTGGGCTTCAGCCTCCTGTGCTGCCATGGTTATTATGCCTGTCCGCTGTCCCCGTCCCCAGTGTCCCTGACCTTGACCTTGGCTTTGGCCTTGAAGCATCTCTAACAGTCTCTGGATGCTCTCGTCCCGGGCGCCCAGCGTCTGCTTCTGAGAATCAATTCTCATCTCCATCTCTTCCATGGTCTTCCTCAGCAGGGATAGCTCCTTGGCCTGCCGCTCGTGCTCTGACTGCAGTTGGAAGAAGTTCTCCTCTGATGGAACCAGGGGAGGAGGTGAGGAAAAGCCGTCACACCCAGGCACCTGACAGGGACTACAAGGGTGAAGAGAACCAGAGCTGGGTACAATCCCGGGACCTTGGCTAGGACTGTAGAGAGGCTGATTTGGGCTGCTCCTCAGCCCACGCTGAAGGGTGTCAGCTGGGCTGATTCTTTGTGCGGCTACTGCAGTGTTACAGCCGTATCCAGGGCTGTGAATGATGATGTCAGCTTCCTGTTGCCTTGGATTGTAGGTGTTGGATGGGCTGGCTCTAGGGCTGCTCTTTGGTCCAGGACTCTGCAGGTTGCTGGGGCTTTGTCTGGGACTGTGGCCAGGGCTGAGTCCCCCTCTGAGGTCCTGGTCCATATGGAGCTCTCGATAGGAGTTCCCCTGCTGACGGTGCTGCTGGGAGCGACTGTTCATCTCTCTATGAGCCCTCAGCTCCTCCTGAAGCTCCTGAACTGTTAAAGGAAGCTGCTATAAAAGACAAAGTTCCCATTTATTCAATAATTAAATAAACATGAGCAAATCTGCACAACATGTGAAAACACACATATGTAAAGTATGGGACGGTATATGAAGACAGACCTTGTTTCTTCTGTTATTCCCAGGCTGCAGCAGAGAGAGATGATGTAAGACACAAAGACACATGAGAAGCCAAAAGTGAGACATGATAGGAACAAATAACCATTCGCTAGATTCATTTAGACATCTTAATTCACAAAGCTCTTGGAGACTAGTTACACACTATGACCACAAGGGGTCGGGTTTTCTCCTCAAAGCACATGGAGAACACAAAAGCTCCTTTTGTGCTACTTGCAAGTAGAGCAACAGGATTGAGAAAGAGTTTCAAGTACGAAGGAATTCCATATAGAAATAAAAAATCAACTGATGTAAACAAATTTATGAATATTGTAAAATGACCTAAAGAGAGTCAGCATCCATATTTCAAATTAACAGTAAGTTTACTCCTCCCAAGTTCAAAGGTTTGTGAAGTTGTGAGTATATCATAACAGACTGCAACACAGAGACAGCAAGAAAACAAAAAGTTGTGTCTTTGTGAAGTGATTTCATCTTCTTTCTCTTCTTATCATTACTATTAACAAAAATCCTGTATTCATTTCATATAATTGTCCAAGATTTGACTTTTAGGTTGAGACCTTGAAAACCTTTAACGTTCAGCTAAAATCAATAGAACAACTGGGGGAACCTTTATAGGCTCATAAATATATTTTTTAATTCTTCACGATAAAGAATGGAAATGCATCTAAAACCTTGGCAGGGCTTAACCTGGAACTTAAAATAAATTCTGTGGGTTTAAACAAAATTTGCTGAACTTGACTCATAACCGTAAGGCTGCGGAGGTTCTCCGCTGCAATGACTAACCAATACGCCAATATATTTACCATTTTAACAACTAACCGCTAAATGTCCGTGTGTTGCTGGGGGCAACCAATTTCTTTTGACATTCCTGCTTTTGCAGCACACAAGGCAAAAGAACACAGAATATATTATGTTCGTTTGCTTTTATAGCTTCCTGGTTTTTGATTGGAAATTCAATCAGTGCTTAAAAAGACACATGAAATTGTAACTGTGCTCAAAAAAAGTATAGTCTAAATAAACACACACACACAAACAGCAACTTACAAAATTCAGACAATGATTTATCAGAAAGTTAAATTACAATCTTCTAATCAGTGTGAAGGTGTTACTTATTTTACTCAATTATTCTAAGCTCTTTTTTCCAGTCCAGAAGGTGCATGGAGCCAAGGACACGGAGTGGAGACGTAGGAGGCAGCCGAGGGTGAACACAGATAATCAATGCAACAACAAGCATTGAATATTAAGTCGGAGTGGGAGGAGAGCCCTACACACAAACACGTACACAACCAAGATACAAATACACACGTGCAACTGCGCACGCACACAAACAAGCAGCCGACGCAAACATAAGCAAAACAGGCAGATGGTTAGGGGACAAAACTGGTCACTGCTGCTGAGAGAAGAGGTGACATTCCTTATGCTAATAACAAAGTTCTCATGCCAGACTGAACTCTTTCCACAGTCTCTCAAAGAGCAAAAAGGAAAGAAAGAAAATATCCAGGGGAAATGAAGAAAAAAAGAGGTGGAAAGTGACAGGCTGAAAGAAGGGAGGGGAGACGGAGGCGATACGGGAGATTAGCAAGCTTAAGAATAACATCTTCCCTGTGATACAGCTGCTTTTTTCTCTAAAAGCAGGGTTTTTTAAAAGAAGTCTTTTTCAGATTTTACATGTTATATTTTATGTGGGCTGTGAGCCTTATGAGTTATAGTAAAGGTCAAGAGGGAGAGACAAAAAAGAGGAATTTCACAACTAGTCAGGACTGAAAACTGTGATGAGGTAAAGCTTAACTAGGTGTGTGCATCAGTAGCTGCTCGGGGACAGCGCAAGTAAGAGTAAGACAGAACAAGGCGACAGGTTTTTTAAAGTTATTATTGCGCTCACGAGAAAAATACTGTACAAATTAAAAATCAGGGCGTGATCAAGCCCAAAGGTTTGCTCCAGCAAACAGCTAATGAGCATTTTCTTTATATTAACTTCTACGAGCTTCACTTGAGGGCAGGGTGCTGCAGCGCAAATAACACAGTCTGCTTTATTTTATAAAGTTTGCTGCTTTCGAAATGAGAAGAATGTGTGTATGCGTGTGTAGGTGTGCGTGTATGTGTCACAGTGTCCTCACACTCTGTGACAATGTGCGATGAAAAAAGCTATAAATATGAATGCAGAGGTGGCTCCTTGGTTACAAGAAGGAGGAGTCAGATGGGAGACTTGGAAGATATGATCAAGGTTTTTGCATGCTTGGTTCAAAGAACAATACAAAAATCTGGGAGTGGAGTTGCTACAGCGATTTCTTAGCGTGAGAGACTCTAGATGAGTTTCATGTTGTATACAACGACTTTTAAGGTGTTTCCATCAGAAAAACAGACACGTGAAGGGAAAAAAAGCTTAAAAAGCAAATGGAGATACTGTCAGGATGAAAAACACAAAGAATTCAGATGAAGGGATAATAGATACGATCCAGTAGCTGTTCAGTGAGGCAGACAAATGGATAATGCCTCGAACTGAATGGACCACACTCCAGGGACAGGTGACACAGGACAGGACTAGTCACTGTCTCTTCAGGAGTAGATGTGAGGGTTTTTAGAAACTTGGAGTGGATGCCACTAGTGCACGTTCCCATGGTAACACAGGGAGCCTCGCAAACATCATTATAAATGAACCGCACAGACGCCTTTCAGTGCAACCTTGAAGTCAGAAACAAAAGGTATGAAGTGAAGTGAGGGGCATGATATGCAGAGGAAATGGGTGGGTCAGCACAAAGAGCCTGAATGGAGTGTGCGAGCAGACACTCCATTCAGGCTTTTTTAAAGAGTGTCATTTTAAAGAACTAAGACCTCAGTAAAATCAAAAATGCAGCATTTACTGTAACAGATATTTGCAGGCTTCTGTTGACTGACTTTTTAATGCTTTTTAATGCCAATGTCTGAACAGTTTGTAACTTCATTTCAAACATACAACCTTACCAGACTTTCTGAGTCACCTCTGTCAGCGAGATTTTGGACCACTGTAACATAGCTAGTAATTAATCCATGTTAGCAGGTCAGCCAGTGTTAAATGATTACCTAATAAGAAAGCTCGAGTAACCTTGGCCAAAAGAGGATGTGACTGAGGCATGGCATTTAATTCATGGGACCCCTGTCTGGTTTTGTGGCTTAAATAAGGTCATGCTACAAACTTAGCATTACAGATTCATGCAGTTAAGTTAAAGCTAGCTGGCTAACCTGTGCTTGTCACCCTGCTAACGTTACAGCTAAATGACCTGACAAAGGGTCAAATCTGACCTGGCCTGACATTTAGCGATCCAGCCCACTTAGGATTTGAGTTTGACACCCCTGCATTACAGCTAACAAATTATAAAATGCTAGTTTCCTATCTTGCCAAATGACTTCAGCAGCTAATATGACCCAAGCTTATATAATATGTTAAACAGTGTTGAATTTAGCCAATACTGAATCATGTAACAGTACAAACCAAAGATTTAAGTAAAAATTGCTTTCTGCAGTACGAGCTGTGGGCGATGGAAGGCAGGGGCAATTAGCCAACACGTCAGTGTAGACTAGGGCTGCCACAAACGATTATTTTGATAGTCGACTAGTCACCGATTATTTTTGCGATTAGTCGACTAATCAGATCATCATCCATTGGACGTACAGCGTACAGCTTATTGTACCAGCAGCATCTGGTCTTACATAACTATCATTAGCTTACAGCTTGAAGTGTTTGTGCTAACTAAAAATAAAGACAAGATGGTAGTTTATTAATTTTTAATGAAATTTGCAGATTGTTTCGGTGAAGTTTAATAAACTCCTTGCTTTCTAAAATATAACAGGACACCGGAGTAGATTCTCCAGCGTCTCACACTTCTGACAATCAGCTGTCTGCTTGACAGTTTTAGCTGTGCAAAAACTATAACTTTAATCTCAGCCAAACCGATTTACTCAGGAACAAATAAAATACTAAAGAAAGCCAAACAATAACATTTTTAAGTTATCTAAGTGACTTATATATATGTTTAACCTGACTAGCGAAAGACGGTGGTGGGTTTGAAAACGATTTGCCGGGAGTCCGGTGTTCTCACGGCTCTAGTTAGCCTTGCCCCCGCCTAGCTAACGAGCTAGTGGGTAACAGACGTCTCCGAAAACGTCGGAGCGCTTTTGAAAATATGTGGTGTCTTGATAAACTGAGCAGATATTTGAGGTTTACACAGCTACATTCAAGCCTGAAAATATGTTAAACATTTATTTTGTGCCCCAGAAAGAATAATAAGAGTAGAGTTAAAACTAACTAGCTGCCGCCATTGTTGACAACTGCACTGGGCTGCGCTATGAATTCTGGGACACAGCTTCTTCTTCTTCGGGGTTTAACGGCAGCTGGCATCCTTGTACATGCAGTGCTGCCATCTTCTGTTTCAGTCCGTTATTACACTCTTAAATCCTACTACCGGTACTCATTCCTGCATCCTTTGTGATCTTACAAAGCTTCAAACGATGCGTCGACTATTAAATTAGTCGTCGACGATTTTAATAGTCGACATAATCGTGACTAGTCGACTAATCGTGGCAGCCCTAGTGTAGACCTGCGTCATGTATGTCTCATTGCTGATTTGGCAAGTGCTAACACTAGCCACAAGCAAGACTGACAGACGTTCACCATCAATAACAGCAACAGTTTTATGGGTGTTACACTGAGAACCTTAAATGTGAAGTAATAGTATCGCAGTGTTGTGTTTAGTGGAGAAAATGTCTGTTTTATTTATGCAGCTATTTTTGAAACAAGCTCACCTGCAAATCTTCTTGGTTTGTCCTGTGCTGGTCTTTCACAATGGAGCTCCTCGCTCCCTCCTCTCGCCTCACGCCCTTTTCTCTCTTTACATCTGGGCTCCAAAAGTTGACGCTGTTCATGCTGGGGCCTGTCCTTCCATCCCTACCTCCTTCCAGTTCTCTTCGCAGGTTGTTGTTCTCTCTCTGCAGATCCCTCAGCTGAGAATGGAGATCAAATGTGGAAACCTCTCCACGTCCAGTCGAATTCATTATCTGTGTGAGTCTTCCAGACTGCCGCCGTAAACTAGAAGTCCCTCCAGAAAGAAAACTCTGGTCTCCACAAGGATCTGACAAGTGATGCATCCCAGAAGATGTGATGTTTGGGCTGCTTCCGGTAGCTGTCGTCCGGCCAGTGTAGGAGGAGCGGCTGGTACTTCTACCTAATGTCATGGTGCCTTTGGGGTACCCACCAGAGGGTTCCAAGGACTCCCGCTCACTGGGATACATAGTACCTGATGTGGCATATGCAGCACTCAAAGACTGAATATTCTCCATAGACAAGGTTTTACCCCCTGGTGCTGTCGCTGAACCACGCGTTGACCCTTTGCCTGCTTCTGGCTCAGCTTTGATTTTTGAACCTGGCCTTGACACTGACCCTTGTCCCCCAGTCAGTTTAGATGGTGTTGCAGGCACACCTCCTGACACAGAGCCTGGTTCTAACCCTGAACGGGCCCCTGGTGCTGAGCTTACAGCCTGTTTGCCTTTCCCGTGTTTAGGGGACCTTGAGAAACGTGAATGAGACGAGTTGCCATCGGTGTGCCCACTACCTTTTGCAGCAGCAGAAAGCTTGCTCTGTGTGGGCTTGGCTCTAATATTTAAAGGCATCTTCTTTTTTTTTTTACATGGCAAAATACAACATCTGAAAAGAAACTGTTAAAGCTGAGAATATGCTCATGTCCTTTGTGGATAACAGAGTAAGTAAAGGCCACGTACTGGCCTCTCAGTTTTCACCTGTCCATGACTGATTGTTTAGGGCTTGAGGCTGACTTTTATTTAGTCCTATTTGAGGAAAGCAGCAGTCACTGTTGGCAGCAGGTCTCCCAGACACACAGGTCAGTGGTCTTGTAATTTCAGCTACAGTGCAGGACATCATGGATTCTAAAAAGGTGAAAGTGAGACAAATCATTTAAAACCAATTTGATTTGGCAGTTAAAGGTTGCATCAACACAAGCAGCTGTACAACCTAAATAAAATTACACCAATGATTTAAATCAAGAACTACCTAATCAACACCAAGCATTAGAAGCAACACCTATATAACAAACAATACTGTCAACTGTACTTCTGGTCACAGCCAGGCTGATGTAATTCATGGTTTGTGGTAATTATTTAATGAACATTTTAAAGAAATTAAACATTTAATTCCCCAGAGAACCTTTTACACAAAGGTACAGGATTAGTGTGCTTCTTCAGGAAAAGAGTTTGGACCAAAGTGCTTTACAACTTGACTTACAATTGCTAAAGTACTCCCTAATCCTCGCTCTTCCTTATTAGGGGAGAGTGACAATGTGAGGACAGGAAAGAAATGTCTCTAAGCAGACTGCACATTAGTGGTGCAGTATACTACAGGCTACTTCTACACTCTCGCTCATTATATTTAGAAAACCTCCCACAGTCTCAGTCACCGCAGTAGATGGTGAAAGGATATTAAAAAAAAAGGAAGATGGACCAGTATGACCATTTCAGCACCATGGACAGCACTAACTCTAGTTATTGCAAAGTGCTGGGATTCTAACCTGCAGGGAAAACAAAATTGTGTAATCTGCAGTGAACATAGGAAATTGCAACAATTTTTACCAACTGTCTCTCAGGTGCAATTGCAAATTTGTCATTATGCTTTGCTAGGCTGTCAACATACCTGTACCTTAGGCTCCAGCTAAAACTGGAGAGAAATAGACACCGTAGTACATGTTAAGACTATATCCATATCAAAGTAAGTGCACCCCAGCATCATCCTAGTCCACAATGGGGGCCTGTCTGCAAATCTGCAGAGGCAAATCCACATCATAATCCCTCCTCTAATCCATGAGGATTGGGTCCAGCACTACTCACTACACAGGATTCAACTGAGCGATTGGCTAAGTGTTCTTGTCAGTCATAACATAGCTGTCAATCCCTTATCCACTGTGGAGACAATGAAGTTAGCGTCATGAACCTTCAGTGGTACCCATTTGTGTGTACTTCTGGTATATCAGTGGAGGAATGTGGCCAATAATTAGTAAATATTGTTATTCTATTAATTAGATATTATAATAAAATTACAAACAGGCTCTAAACAATTCTAAATTCTACTCAAGGTAGCTTGGTAAGCTACTATTATAAGCTTTGCCCTTTTGCATTATTCGCATTAAGATGGAGGTATCACAAGTCACTGGTCCATATTCATGGAGACGCGCCAAGTTTACGCCGCTGCACGCTCCCACGTCAAACCATAGCAGCAGAATGAGAAAGGACAGATGAAGGAAGAGCGGAATTCTGAAATAAAGTAGACAACGCCTCACTTCATTTCGGTCCACAAGCCGCTGCACTTACTTCTCAGTTTGCAGCCAGCTGTTGCTGCGAAGAGAAAAGTCGAATCACCGCCCAAACTGCAACGGCATAGATCGGTTGTTCCGGATGATAATTTACAGTCCTTTGGAAGGCTTTTCCTGGAGCTCAACATCCTGCCACCTCAATGGAAAAACTACCGAGCAGACCTAACCGTATTCCATGCGTGGCACGAGTAAAACTGTCGCTGTGCATGTGATTGGGCAGCCTCGACAGAGACGGAGCATAATTCTACTATGACCACCGCATGACGGATTAGTTTCTTGCTCGTATGCACACGGCTACATGAGTTCGGACTCGTACCTTACATAATGATTAATCTGCCGCTAAAACTAAAAGCACACAGTTTAATTTGTTGAAATAATGTTTTCATGTTGGAATTATTTATTTTTTAATAATTCCACAAAGTCCAGGTGCGCACCCAAATGTTTGCCCGAGCTTACCGTACAGGTACCTCTCCATCACTGTAAAGTCCCATCAGTACCCTGTCCGACCTCGGCGCAGGCTCCATGATCTCAGCAGCTCAGCTCATGACCTGTACTGCCATCGGGTCCGCGTGGGCGCGCTCTCCCAGCTGGCGCGTGCGCGACGAAGAGCCGTGGTGGGGCAGCGCGAAGAGCCATGATTGCGTGGTTTCCTGTTTTTCATATACCTATGAATCATGAATTGGGAATGGTACTTGGAAGGTATTACGCAAAGCCAAAGCTCTGAAATTCCCTTTACTACACAGCAGCTGGAACTTAATATTGTTGGGTTTTTTAAACAAAAGAGCCCACACAGACAAAAGTGAGTTTGCTTGAAGTAGATGTAGAGACATAATTTAAGATCACACCATGTGATTGGGTAAAACCGGGCTATTCTGGAATACAAATGTGGTGATTTGTGACAGTGCAGTTAGGAGCTCTCTGAAGTGTATCGGGGAAGTGCAGCTGTTCGGCACGATCCTATTTTGCATTCAACAGACCATAAACCAGAAATTACAGTGAGTAACTATAACTGTATTTGGTCCTGGTTCGGTCTCAGAAAAGAGATCCCGCCAAGCTAGAGTACAGAGACGATGAAAACATGACATGATTTTGTTTTCTCATTAAACAAACAGAAAAAATAGATCATTTAAGTAGGTGATAATGAAGTCCTTAGTGATCTGTAACCTGCAACAAGTGCTGGTTTCATTTCCTCCCTTAACTTAACGGAAGAGAAGTAAAATTCTGTAGACGGCGGAGTGCTCAGTGTTGCTGGTATTTATGAAATCAAGCCATTCAAGGGAAATCAAGTCAAGCTCTCTTATATCGTTGCAAGCCTATAGCAGATATGCCATGGGATTGTGTCGCCCCCGCATCGTGATTGCATAAAAAGTAATGAATGACTTTAAGCGTGTAGAGCAAAGTACATATAATAAAATGGGTAAATTACAGGTTAAGATGCTAAATAAACGCAATCAAAAGTTCTTCCGTCTGACAAAATATAACGGAAAGGAAAGCTGATATTATTTTCTGCAAATACAAATACAGGTGTTGTAAACCACTGGATTCGGCAAAGGAAAATAAAACAAATCAAGAAAATTTAAGCTAATACATCCAAATGATCATAATAACAATAACAACAAATGACGTCCCAGAGAAACCAACAGAGGAATAAGAACAATATGTATAACATATATATGGAAGAGTTAATAAAATTATAACACCAACCAAATGTATGTGACAGCATGTTAATGGAAGGTCAAGTTTGTTAATATTTAGCAATATGAAGGAGGAAGATCTTTGAAATCATGATTGTCTCTGTTGGCATGTAAAAGTAGGTTATATAAAACTTTCACTCATGTTGTTGTCATAAAATTTGAGGTTATCTGATGACAACGCCATTCTCATTTGATTCCAGAAAAGGGGTTGAGCACATGGGTGATGCGGCCATGACAACACAGACTTTCTGCACAATCGTTTTCTCAGCTGAAGGTACTTCAGTTTGGGAAAAATCTTATCCATCAGAACCAGCACAGCTACGTCCACCTTTTCGAGACAGAATTAGGGATAATTTTAGGATTGTGGGTTAAGTTACAGCCACAAAATTTGTGAAAATATACAGGCTGATTTTACGACTTTACCTTCTCATCCAGAAGCCTCTGTTGAACCATGAAGAAGGCCTGGCGGATCACACCATTCACATTTCCGTTAACACCTCTGGACAGCACAAAAATGGTTTTCACACTCCTGTATACTGCATTATGAAGATTCTCTATACATGACAGCCCAGGAATCCAGTCCCTTTCTTCTAAGCATAGACAAAACCTCCTGTGACCAGAGTTCTCCAGATTGACAGTTAACTCGTTGTAAACCCAGTCCCTCACAGCCTGGTTACTGGTGTCAAACACCACAAAGGCATCATATTGATAATGCGAATCGGTCCCAGCTATCTGGGAGTAGCCTTTGTGTCCAGCCCAGAGCACTTGCAGGCAATACCACATATCCCAGCCGTAGAGGTGCTTCAGTAAAGGAAGAACAGTAAACACCAGAGTCATAAATGAACAGGCAACAAAGGCTACACTACCATATATGTCCTGGCAAGAACGCTGGTCCATGGACAGTATGCTCTCACCCTGCTGAGACTCTGGGAATTCACACCGTACATCTGTGGTCAGATAAGGAATGTGTACCGGTGTAGTACTCAAGAAGTCAGCAAGCCAGGAGGTATTGCAGTCACATTTGAAGGGGTTGGCATGCAGGGTGAGATTCTCAAGGCGAGTGCCATTTTTAAAGAGGACAGGAAGATGCTCCCGGTTCAACTCTTTGATCTGATTGTGACTGAGATACAAATGTTTTAGGGACTTTGCGTTATTAAAGAAATCTTCAGGAATATAACTGAGCCGATTGTGACTGAGGTCCAGGAAGGTAAAATTGACTCCAAATATTACTGCATAATTTGGCAGTTTGTAAAGGAAGTTGTGATTCAGGTTCAGGTAATGTAAACTGGTAAGTGCAGAGATGTTTAGCCATGGGAAATAGTTTAGAGAATTGCTGCTGACGATGAGAGCCCTAAGGCTACTTGGGAGGTTACTCAGCACTTCAGATGAGAGCGATTTTAAATGGTTGTTGGAGATGTCCAGGTAGGTTAGATTTGTCAGGTTCTGGAAGAAATTAGTGTACTTGTTGTTGTCAGAGTCCCACATGATGTTCAGGTGATTTCCAGAGAAGTCAAAGTACTTCAAAGAATTGCAGATCAGCCTTTGGTTGATTCGCATCCCAATAGCATTGTTTGCCAGACTTAGAGCTTCCAATTGATTCAAATTTTCAAGGAACTCAAAACGATGGCCCATGCCCCTCATATTGAAATGAAAGTCATTGTTACTGATATCTAATATCTTCAGAGATGAATTAAGTTCCCTGAAAGCATCGTTATAATAAAGATCAAGCCTATTGTAAGACAAATTAAGAAACTCTAAATGTGTCATACCTTCAAACACCCCACCCCTCAGTGCCTGGTTCATGTAATTGAAGGAAAGGTCTAAACAAACGGCATTCTCCATGCCTGAAACCACATGTTTGTTAAGGTACACGATATCATTCTGAGACAGGTCAAATGTCAGCTTATTTTTGCAATGAAAATTTCTCAAGTCCCACAGTGATGTAATTACTGGAAATCTTTTGTCCAGAACATCTGCTCGGTGCTGGAAGCCCAATAGTGTTGGGATATTTGTCACACTGTCTTCTAACATTTCCAAAGCATTTAATGGGTCTGTTTCCCATACACTGTTTCTAGATGTGACGTCTCTATCCATTAGAGTGAGAGGTTGATTATGAAGAGAGCCTGCATACAGGTTTACATCCACAGTCCCAGGTCGTGAAATTGAGCTGCACTCAAGGAAATTAAGCATGTTCTGGGAGAGGTCAACAGAAGTTAGAGAGGGTAACTGTTTGACAAATGTCATATTAAAAGTGTTAATGAAATTCATTCTCAGCTCTATAACTCTTAGACTTTTTAACTTGGAGAGGACTTCAACGCTTTCACCAGAAAATTTTAGGAAAAAGTTGCCACTCAGAAGAAGATATTGCAGATCAGACATGTTGTTAAAATATGGGGAAAGATTAAGTTCTGGAAAAGTCTTCAGTGGTTCATAGTTATAGATAAGGCTCAGCCACTTGACCCCTGTTAGCTCTTTAAAGAAGGTCCCATTTTGCATAGCATGTGCCAGGAGGTTGTCAGAGAGGTCCAATATTTTCAGTTTCTTCAATGGTCTGAAAAGGTCCTTTGGAAATGTTTTCAGAGAGTTTCCCCTCAAACTTAGGATGGTAATGGAGCTGTTTTCAGAATAAAAGGAGTTTGAATGTAGCTTTAGAGACTGATTATGTGGGCATGGAAAGCAGGGCCTTGCAGCATGGTCACAACGTTGGCAATTCCACTCCAAATTTAAGTCCTCCAGGGCAGTCATTTTGAAAAATGCTTTTTCTAAGACTTCTGTGATTGTATTCTCTCTTAAATCCAGACTCTCCAGTGAGAGTGGCAGTCCTTTAGGGATAGCTGTCAAATTATTATACCCTAATGTGAGGTTTTTCAGTTTGGGGAGCTCTTGGAAAACCTTTTCACTGATGTAAAAGGACTGGTTGCACGGGTTTGCATAAAAGCAGTTCTTGCTGAGGAAGAGCTTTTCGAGATGTGGAGTGTTTAGAGGGTAGATAATGTTGAAGATCTGGTTGTTCTCTAGATGAAGAACTTCCAGGCTCGCTGGTAACCATGGTATGTAGGCAAGACTGTTTCCTGACAAATCCAGATGTTTCAGTGTTAGTAGGGGCTTGAAAGCATACCTGGAGATTTTCACTCTGCAAGACCTGTCTTCCAGAGCTCTCGGACTGCCCGGCTGACAGTTGCCCGATAACTTTAGAGTATGCAGATTTGGGACACCTGTGAAAGCATGCGGCCATACTCGGTTTATCTTAGTCCGGCTTAAATCTATGTAAGCTACAGATGTAGCCTTAATGAAGGGGACGTGCTTGAGTGGTCTGTCACTGCAGTCAACTTTAGTTTCATTCAGATTGGTGTCACATGGTAAAAATTTTGTATTTATGGTCTTCACCAGTGGAAAAAGCTGGCTTAGGATGAGGATATTTTTTACCAGAGCCTGAAAAAAAGTCAACAAAATTAAATTCAGTTGCTTACAACAAGTTTGAGGATACCATATAATATACATAATAAAATATTAACACCACCTGCATCCTACAGTACAGTGCAAAAGTCTTGGACAACCCCTCATTTCTTTACATTTTGCTTCCAAGGACAATGAAATAACAGATTCATAACTGACAACTTAACAAAGAACCAATTTCATGGCAAAGAAAACGCATATAAAATAGTATTTTTGCATCAACGAGGTGATTCTCTGAGAGCCATTAAGTAAAAAAACTGACCTATCCCTGTGTGTCCTTAAAACATTTAAAGGAACTGGACAAAAGAAGAAGTGGTAGTGTCTGAAAGTCATACCCTTTAGAAATATGGGGGTGTCAAGTAGCCATTCTTTAGTTAGGAAAGCAGGGAGAAAAGGCTGAGGTATGCCAGATCACACAAGAACTGGGCTGAAAATCACTGAAATGACAAGAAAGCTTGTCTAAGAGAGTTCAGAGTGAGAGAAAAAAGATTGACTCGTACAAGCGCGCTTTTAAAAAATAAGAGGTGGCTCAAGACTTACACACAGTACCGTAAATCTAATAGAGCCTTATCAGGTGGTTTACATGTACGTAAATGTTTACACTGCGAGTTCAGACTTCCTAAAATGAAATATGACTTTCAAACAGAATATAATGAAAAGTCACTTACCACAGCGCGTGAAGTATGCATCGTGCTCGTAAGAGCACAGGTTATAAGAGGATGACTGTGCTCACACAAGAAGCAGTTTTCATTATGCAGAAGTGAAAGCAGGTGGTCAGGTATAAAGCAGTCTGATGCAAACCATGTGACCTCTTAAACTCACAAGGGAGATAAACCCCCCCCCCAAAAAAAAAAAAAACTTCACAAAAGAATATTTGTCCCATGACAATCACTTCTCAATTCAATAGCCACATTTTATCACTTCATAGGGGGTTTCCTATTGGTGGGAAAAAAAATTGAAAGACTTCCTCAAGTAGCTAGAACTTCTGTTAAAAAAAAGAAATGACATTCGATTTCAGTACTAGTTTCAGGAATGCTCTCAATCAGTAACATGTAAAAATTCAAACACCACAGTGAGTTCACAATTACTTTATTAGGTGAATGAAATCAAAACGGCACGATTTAAAAAGACTGAATATGAAATAAGTTGCCTAAAGTGATTTGACTTTAACAAAAGCAACACGATGTAAAGCCCTTGACTTTACGGATTGTAAAGATTACATAAAGTAATAACAATCAATAAAATGTTTGTCAATCAAAAGTGTTTTGTTAAAACTTACTGGACATCCAGTGGAAACCACCACACCCACAGAAAGATTACAAGTAAAGCAGAGTTTAGACAAAGTGCCTTCTGGTGGGAGAGCACTTTTAATGCTTTGGCTTAAGTTTGAACTTCACACTGTCCTTGAAACAGGAACGTAACATCCCTTACACAAAGTGTCATTCTATCCTTTCATGGCAGCAACAGCAACGTAATCACTATACGGTGTTTTTATCTGAAATGTATCATCACAGACTCATGTGTTGAATTATCCACAGAGCGATATTCATAAAGCCATCTGATTCAGCATCCACCTTGGAAAGAGAGTGGTTGTTCCCTGGGTACCACAGTAACCTAAGCAACACAAACCAGAGCATTACTGAATGAACAACAGACAAAAATAAGACTCCAGTTATCCCGTCTATATCAGGCATAAGCAATAAAACACGTTACTCAGGACGCCGCTTACCGAACTGGAACCTGCTTTGCTTTGAGTGCTTTGTAATATTCGACTCCTTGCTTGTTAGGTACACGCTTGTCATCTTCTCCTATGGTCAGCAGTACCGGCGTCTTTACCTAGATCAGAAAACACCTTTCATGCTTCATTGTCCAACAACACTTACAAAGACATATCCACAAACCCAAGAGATTTTCAAGGTTATACCTGTGCAACATGCCTAATAGGGGACTTATTCAGCATCTGCTCCCAAACAGCAGGGTCAGGCAGACAGTCTGTACTGTAGTTATAGCCAGCCTCAACCATGCACCTGCAGAAAAAAAAGGAACACAAATTGACTGCTTGACTGCGCCATTTTCTGTTCCTCTTGTATTTGTGTACATTTTGAACACTTCCCTCCGAGCTGATATCATTACAAGCTATAAATTGTAACGATATTTTGTTAATGTTCATTTTTAATCTTGGCATGATGTGAAAAATGTCCGATCTGGAAGTTCAAAAGTACTTCCTCTGTTGTGTTAGAGTAGTGTAATGTAAGCTGTTGGCATTTTCATGTGACACTAATATGAGAGATCTTTGAAAACATACTGATCCCCCTTTTTTTTCTTGCTCCATGTTTGCAATATGTTAAAGGATATTAGATTTGCTATAAGTGCACTTTTATTTAATTGGATTTACAATTACAGGATCAGTCCCCAGTAATTTTTCAATGTCTTTGGCTTTATTGCCCATTCTTACTTCCAGCTGTGGTAACTGAATAGAAGGAGTGTCGCTGCTAAAATGCGTATGAGTTCCCTAAAAATATGCATAAACAAATGTGGGCAAAAGTGTGAGAATATGCATGACAAGACCTACCAGTCTGGTATGTCTGTGCTGCCAATCATGGAGGCCAAGTTGATAACAGGGTTGCGAGCCACACAAGCCTTGTAGAATTCTGGGTACTGTCCGATCAGATGACAGGCCAGGAAACCCCCGTGAGAGCCTCCACAAACTGCCACTTTCTGCACGTCGAGGTCGTTACTTTTCAGCACACTTTCAACTGCAAACTGGTGGCGACAAAAGCAGAGAACAAATGTAAAACATTTCAAAGACACATGGACCAAGCAAAAATAAAAGTAGGAGGAGAGAAGAAGGCAAAAGGAGGGAAAACTGAACTGGTGTTATGAGCTTTAAACAGAATGTATCGCAAACACTAAATATCGAAACCAATTAACTCAGTCATGTAAACAAAGCTATCACCATGCAGCAAACAACTGGATGCATGTACAGATATTCAAAACCATGACATGAAAAATATTGTGAGAGTTATGGACACTTACTTGAACATCTTTGACATCCTGGCTGCCAACATTGCCCAGCAGTGAGAGGATATTGTCCTGGCCGTATCCAATGGAGCCACGATAGTTCACTGAAAGTATAAAGCACACTAGGGGTATTGGGATATCCATGTACTGACAATAACTGTGATATGTAAATAATGTAACATGGTAAAGTGACATGGTTATTTTTTTAATCTTGCAATAATAAAACCATTAGTGCTGGATATTTTTGTTTGTAGCAAGTGGAAGTACTACAGAAATGACTGGACACAAAATCCAGATTACAGACTTTTCTAATATAGAAAAAACTATATTGCCAACCAAAGAGGCCTTCCATCTATAAATATATCACCAGAACTAAGTTTAATATAAACATATGAAATCACTTTTGGTTTATCAAATTCTCTAAAATAAGAGGCAACTGCTTAGACTTGTGTTAAGTACATTAATGCATATGTTTTGCCTTATATACATGGTGACCAATTATGGCTACATGTGTAGTCACCCCACAAGTGCCCATTTTGAGCCAGGAAAAACCCTGAATTTGCTGTTCCAAGCCCCAGTCCAAATATTAAAGAGAAAGAGAATCATTCATGTTTTCATAGTCTAAATTAAAGTAATTTAGGGACGACTGTTCTCTTAGCAGGTCTAGTTACTTCACATTCTTATAAGAACTTACCCAGTAATACAGCAAAGCCCATTTTGCACAGCACAGCAACGGAAAGACCCCACTCAGCCACTATCACTGAGTGAGGGCCACCTAGTGAGATAAATATTGAGTTTGTGTTAAAAACTATTGCCTGAGTGTTTGAAACCATAGTTCAAGTGAGGCATGAAAGTAATATGCATGTAGAGTTACAGTATTTACAGTATTACTACTGCATGGACTACAAGCTGTGTCATAAAAGACTATTCTTGGGTATCAGAATAGCGCACTATCGTCATAGCAACCACAATCTTATCAGCAATAGCTCTCGACTGAAAGGAAACAAATCCCAAAACAGATTCAATCCTAAAAGTAAATCTAAAATGGATTAGTATCACAGGGTTATTACTTTCAAATGTAGCTGTATTTCATGTATGTTATTAATACAGAGCATTTACAATATTGATTCTGCTTTTCTGGTATATTTCTCTAAGTAAACATTGCACAACAACTGATAAATACTCCCATTTTTGTCTCTACTGAAAACAAATAATGGTTTAAAAATCAAAATTAAAGAAACAAACCATGAGGAATGACGATAAGAGGCAGCTTCACTCCATCCTTAACCTCCTTTGGTTTGATCAGCAGAGCATCAAAATCAAGGCCCGCTAGAATAGCAAGATTTAAGAGAAGTTTGTGAGCCTTTCTGACATAAAAAAGACAAAACAGTTTTTAGAGGTGTAAACCCAAATATTATAAATATTCAAGAAATATTTACCAACTTAAAGTAAGCATTCCCAAGCTAGTTTTATCCAGCATAGCAACATTGAAACTAATTGCACTGCTGGCATACTGATTACCAAAAAAAACGACTGAACTTTAAGAGTTTGGCTCATTAGATAAAAAAAAAAAGAGGGACAAATTCTACATTTAAAACGATCTCCAATGACTTCAGATTAGATGCTATTAACCATCTTACGATATTGACTGTTGTCTTGGTCTGGAGGAGGGGTGAAGGTCAAAATCTTCCAATCGATTTCTGGCAACGTCGGAGAGTCTTCCAGAGTAACCCAGACAACATCCTCCTCGGACTCCCTGCTTGGGAGGAAACCCACCATCTGTACAAAAGAAATGGCACTGATGTAAGTGACGCAGCCCCAGCTGTGTCACAAAAATTGCATATATATATATATATATATATATATATATATATATATATATATATATATATATATATATATATATATATATATGTGTGTGTGTGTGTGTGTGTGTGTGTGTGTTATAAAATGCTGATCCTACCAGATTTGGAGGGCTGTTGGGAGAAGAGCAGTTCACCACCATCAGATCTCTCTCTATGTTCAGCAGACACCAGTTACCAACCTCAGACTCTAAAGGCAAACAATGATCACCATTAGAAACAGCTTAAAACACACACTGAAGTGGTTCTAGAACAATATAGGTTATTATTAACTAACTAACCAAATACTTAAAAACCCTAAGTATATCTCGTGACTCACTTGCAGTCAGAGAGGTGATGCTCCCTGTGCTTATATCCACCATCAAGAGATCCTAAAAAGAGCAAAAACATATGACAATAACATTTTTTTTGCATACAAACGAAAAATTCTCATTATTTGCAAACTGTTAAATAACTGAAATATATATGAAAAAGGTGATATTAACCCTTAATGTGTATTTTTTCCCCTCACAATATCAAGAAATTTCCCAGACAGTAACTTTACCTTGAGGCTGCGCTGAGGGCAAGAAATAATAACACGCTGACTATCAGCTGACCAGCACTGAGGGGACAACTGACAACTGTAGATACCGGTAAAGCCATCTGCACAGCCAAACATTAATCATTTTTTAATATAAATATATGCAGTTTTATATACAGAAAAAAAATGGTGACCACTATGTATTCCCTACCCTCTCCAGGTCGCTTCACGACATCCACCACCACCGAGGTCTTCTTAGTATACCAGTCATACTAGTATTAAAAGAGAAAAGCAAGAGCTAAGCCAATGAACAGAAATTTAAGGAAAGCTAATTTCATAAGAAGGGAAAGTTAGCACATTTGGTTGAAAAAAGGCCAGATTCAGTTTTACCATACACAGCCTGTTGCACTGCATGTGTGGTCCATAGACAGAACACTCTAGGTAGACAATTCGACACTGGTCCGGGCTAAGCCTGGGAGAGCACACTGCGCTGGTGCCTGATGAAAGCTGCTCTGATGGGCACAACAAACACATACATATGTACATGAACAACCTTTTACAGCTGGGTCCATAACACAATAGATTAAACATAAGTGGAACTGCATTTCTACTTAACTGGATATGATAACTTCAACTTAACTTGTGTTCATAAAATAGGTCTGAATGATAGAAATAACACAAATCCACTCACCACATTTCCCACCAGTAAGATCCACGTAGAACAAAGATGACCTGACAGAGAAAAATGAAACATAAACGACTTACAGTATTAGCTTATGAGGGTATTTATGACTGATCAGCTGTGCAGTCTGACTTGATCGTTGTAAACTGTCATCACCTCCTGTTGGGGCAGTACTTGAGGCCAAGTCTGAAAGGCTCATGCCACCAGCCTACAAAAATCACACCTGTGTCACCTGGAGCCCAAAATGCCTGCAAATACAGAAACAGTGTGATACCAAGAGTAAAAGAGAGAAAGAACAAAATATTATGAGGATACTTGAAGAGTGTAAACATTAAAGAAAAGCATACACCAAATGGAAAAAAGAAAAAAAACTATTGCACTAACCTGCCCTGGTGAGATATCTTCAGGCACTCCTTCCAACACAGAAACATTGCTTCCCTCGATGTCCAAAACACAAAGCACAGGACAGCTCTTACTAACCAAAGTCTCTCCCCAGTCCTCATGGAAGACAAACTGCTCCCCCTGCAGGAAGAAGATGGGAAAATTTAAACTAACGAGGAAAAGAACTTAAGACCAGAATTAAACCTTTGAACTGTGAAAATATTTTCAGTTTCGGGAATATTAGCTCCATTCACTTTTACAGCCTCCTTTTTCTCAGTTCTCAAGGTCTCGTCCTCATCTCCAATAGAAGACAACTCTGGAGACTCAGTCTATAAGGAGAATATGGAACATAGAATGGTTAATACTTATTAACTACTAGTCATTTCTGTTGTTTCAGATTCAATTATACAGTGAATTAACTCTCTAGAGAGGAGACAGTAAACACACTCCACTGCAACTGCATAACAATCAGTATTGTTATGGGATTTTGCTTTTGAATAGCAAGGAAAAAGACATATCTTTTAATAAGTTTACAATATTGTTTATGACTGAAAAGTAAGCTTTCTTTCAATGACATTCAACGACTTTTGAGAGTACTTTCATCTCTTTGGTGTGAGTGCAAATATGTCAAAGTCATTAGTTCATTTTTTTTATTTTTCCAGAATCCAACATATATTTCATGCTTTTTAATTTGTTTTAATACAAACAGACCTGGAAGAAAGATTCTGCTGTTGGTCTTTTTCTTTCTGCCACATATAAGAGGTGGGTCTCAGAGTGAGACCAAACCAAGCAGCCAAACTGGTCTAAGGATGAAAAATAACCCACACACAAAAGTTTAAATTTAAGATATTTAGGAAAAACAACAAGCACCAAAGATTTTACAACAAGATGACTTACCATCTTCATAAACTTTGCCATGCTTCTTTAAGGCTGTCAGATCTATGCTCTTCACCTTAATGTTTTTACTCCAGATCTGAAAGGCCACAAGCAGGTAAGTAGAAGAACGTTCAAGTTAAAGTCCAATTTTTTCTAATGTAAGCTAACACACAGTTTCCCATGGTGTTGCCATGGAAAATAAGAGACTAACACAGTAGGAGAAATAAAATGCTAAAGTGGAACAAAGACAAATAAAGAGCAGGTGTGAAACTCAGTGCTGACACTGAGCCAGACACACACCTCCAGAAACTGTTTATCTTTCCCTTGAACCGTGCATTCTCTGACAACTGCCTTCATTTCACCAGAAGGAGAATCCTTACTTAGCACCCTGACAGGAGACACAAATGAGAATATATTGTTGTATCTGCTCAGAAAGTATGACAGTATTTGTAGCCAAACAATAGATCAAATATGAAAGTGATACATACTCTCCTTTGATCTCAGTGCAGTTTCCCGAGGCTCCAGAGTAGACCACTGACTTGTCATCGTGAAATACAATGTACTGCCTGCAAAACTTAACAGTCTCATTCCTCTCCAGATCCCGCTGGTTCCATTCTGCAGAAGAAAATAACCACATAAAAATATAATTAACGTGCATCATTACATGCAAATCTGACCGTGTTACGTGCAGCACATTAGGTGTACCTGTGTAAATGTTGCTGTATTTGCCTCCATACTGAGAAGTGATTACGGGTCCCACATCTGCTCTGGTCAAAGATGGATAGAGGCTGAGCTCTTTATAGAGCTTGGCAATTTCCTTCGCACTGGTTACCACCTGACAGCACACAGCAGAAAAACTCACATTACGTCTCAGTGACAGAAGCTGTCCAACAGCTAACAATGCCCTGTTCATCTTGTTGCTACGAGGCTAACCATCAGGGTAAAGTTTGTAGGCTATCACTCACTATTTACCGCTAAAAAAAAAAGGAAACCAGATGTTAAACATATGTCAAAATAAAGCAACACCCATGCCTTCGACAAAGAAACCAATTAAAACAGTTTGTTTGCTTCGAGTAGCATTTGTCCGATTTAACAGTATCCACATGACCAGGAACTTCCTGCAGAAGAAAACAACTGAATCACTGTCCGACTGCTAGCTTGACTCGGAAGCTGGCTAACGTTAGTCAGTTATTACAAAAAAATCGTGACAGCGTAATTACCGCCCGCAACACATTTGCACCTATTTAGTAACAGATTTTTGAACACAAAATCCACACATGATCAACGTCAGCCGTCAGTTCCACTTAAATCATACCTGCGACTCCATAATAGCAACGGTGTGTGTCGCTAGTCTGTAAATATCAACCAGTTAGCGGCACAAAGAATGAAAGCGCCACTACAAAGCGAGCCATAAAGTACCCGTTACCGCTTCCTGCTGCCCCTTATCAAATAAAATACTTGATAAACAGTTTCTGAATGAATCAAAGCATCGTTATTAAGTTAATGAATACATATTAATTTTAAACGAATAAAAGCACTCTAAAATGTGTTGCCGACAACTTAGAACGCTGTTCACTAAACAGAGGTGTTAAGCATATACTTTTATTTTGTAAAACAATTGCTATTGTGATACTTAACAGGAAGCAGCACACAGCAAGTAAGGAACTTTTTAGATGCCCACTTGCACTGTTAAAACTACTTTTACACTACTTTACATAGTGTTAAATTAAATATCTTAACTATCTAATCGTATATGATAAGAGAGAAACGTATATGGGGAAAATAGGTGATTACATAACTTTATGAGTAGTATTTTTATTTAATCCCTGTGTGCATGACAGCTACTGCTCTGGTCTTGTCAGTCAGCTGTGGTAGGTGGGGTCACAAAGAGCCAAGATGGCTGATTTTGAGGAGCCGCTGTCAGATGAAGAGAAGGTTTGGAGACTCTTTAATTCTTTGCTCAGCAACATTTTTCTCATTTATAAATGGGCTCACCTGTTATATATTTATGTGAAATTTGGAAAGAGAATGGTAGTTTTTGTTCTGATGTAGAAATTATAAACTTCTGTTTTAAGCTACCGTGAGCTAACTAGCCAACGCTAGTTAGTTGGCTAGCAGCTACAGAAGCAAACATCCATTCATTGAGGGTTTAACCATTTTGGTGCTGAAAAAATGTTTAGAATAAAAATTAAATTAAAATAAAAGTATCACGACTAGTTTCCAACTAGTGTGACAATGTCCATGCCAGTGATAATCACAGAGAGGGCTGTGTGTTCCTCCTATAGCGTTCGCTAACATTAGCAGCTACCATTACTTTGCCTTCGATTTCTGGGTCAAACAGATTCAGTTGCAGCTCAAATACTTATGTTTGCATCACATGACTTAAGATCAGGATTCAGGTGCCTAGAGTTAAGATGAAGCCTGACGGTGTCACTATTCGCAACGCCAGTTAGAGGCATGCATTTCAGCATTGTCGTTCTTTGAGAAAGGGTAACTGCTGTAGGGTAAGGCATCTGAACAGGAAGACAAAGTGGCGACAACATTCTTCTGATAACATCAATCTGTTGCCATTCAGGTAGGAAAACAAAGGGCGAGATGACATTTTGCTTACGAGGAACTGACAATTCAGTGTCCACTTCAAATGACAGTCTGTCCTTTATTTAGTAAAACTTGCTCTCTGCTAGGTTAAAGTCTCGACTGTTGCAAAAGACATGGGAGCTTTAAAGTTACACTGACTTTTTCACAAGAAAAGCTAGCAACCTAATTCAAAATCAGTAACAAAACCGGTTGTTAATTGGAATGTTAAATTTGTTAAAATGTGGTTACTTACTTGAGCCAAAATGGCAAAAGCTACAAGAATGTTAGGAATTACCCCACAGATTGAAACCAAGTCACTGTACAGAATATTTGCCTTCAAAAGTGTCTAATAAATGCCAGAATGAGTACAACATGGGGGTTACAGATGCCAGGCTAATCAGACATTGACAAGTCTGGGTTTGGCAGTCGTTCCGATATTACAGACTTTGTACCAGGGAGGTGAGAGATTAAAGATCCAGTGGGTAATGACAGGAAAATGTGGGATTGCAGTGAACCAGTAGACCTCAGCAGAAATCCCCTCCTACCTTTCCCATGAAATAAAATGTTATTATATATTTTTTAAACTGTGTAAAATAGGTTTTCATTTACTCAAACATAAGATATTTTTGTCTATAAAATGGCAATAAATGAGAGAAAATCATGTTTTGTTTTGCTTAAAAAATACAACAAGCTTATTGCCTATTCCACATCACATGCTGTAATGTGAATTACCATGTATACGGACCTTGCAAAGGCCCAGTCTGAGTCAGAAAAAGCCCTCATTACTTTGATGGCTGAATTAATTGGTGGCATTAAATTTTTGTCTGCAGGTCCGCATAGCTGCCAACTTTGTGACACATGCCCCCCCTGGAGAGTTCAATGAAGTCTTCAATGGTAAGAAGCAGATGTAGAAAGATGTCTTTGATAATATTACTGACTTATGTATTATACTTTGCTTCGAACAATAAGAATAACTTTCTGTCTCTTGAGAGATCTATCCAAACGTTGGTTTATTTTACTCTTTGTAGATGTGCGGCTTCTCCTCAGCAATGACAATCTTCTTAGGGAGGGGGCTTCACAGTAAGTGCTGCTTAGTTACGCATATTCAGGAAATGGGTTACAAAAGTTTCCATATGGGAAATTTTTCATTTCAGAGATGTTTGTCATTCCTTATATCTTTAAGGCACTTCTTTGAAATACATTTGATGCCATATTATTAATATATACTTTGTTTTTCTGCCGATTTTCTTCCTCCAGCTCCTTTGCCCAGTACAACATGGATCAATTTACACCTGCCAAGTTAGAGGGATATGATGAGCCGGTATGTTGGGACTTTTGAAATCATTCATTTCAATCGATCATTTTTTGGGCTCCCCTGAAGCGTTAGTTGATCACGTTTTGATTCATCAGTTGATCATGAGAAAGATCTGAGTACTTCTGTGTGATGTGCATTTATTTCCAGCCCTAAAACAATTTTCTGATGAGCCCTAAATATAAAACCAGGCAACTAAGAAAATCTTGGTTCAAGTGCAGTCGTTTTCATTTTAGGTGAGCAAATACGTGCAACAGCGTTATTCACTCTTTCTTATTCCTTCATTTAAGGTCCTGATCACAGAGCATGGTGACTTGGGTCAGGGACATTTCCTCGATCCTCGCAACTGTTTATCGTTCCGTTTCGACCACCTAAGAAAAGAAGTGAGCGACGTGCAGCCATACGAAGGAGAGACAGCCCTGAGAAGTTGGAGAGATGCCTGTGATACTGCCCTTAGTGCCTATGTCAAAGAGCACTACCCTACTGGAGTCTGTACGGTAAGGTGCATTTAAAACAATATGGTCATTATAGACAACATTGCCTGCTGTTTACCCATAACATCTATGTGTTGCAGGTATATGGGAAAACAGTTGATGGTCAGCAAACGATCATAGCCTGCATTGAAGGACATCAGTTTCAACCCAAAAACTTTTGGTATAGTGTACATCCTGAAAACAGCAGATAAAAAATGCATATGTGAATATATCTAAATATAATAGAATATTTTATTTTTCATAATGTGGCTCTGTCACAGAAATGCTTAGAAATATAGTCTTCTGGGTAAAGGGGGAATATTAGGTACTTATTCAGTGCTTTTCGCTTCCTGATGATCCTGTTTGTAACACAAGTCTTCTTTTATTTTCCCTGACAAAGGAATGGTCGCTGCAGGTCAGAGTGGAAGCTTACCATTGGTCAGTCCACTGCTCAGGTGGTAGGAGTATTGAAAATCCAGGTCAGTGTACACATTGTCATAAATAAGGAGAAATATTGTTGCAAAATATTGGTTTGATAATGAACTTTTTTTAAAATTGCAGGTGCACTATTATGAAGATGGGAATGTGCAACTGGTTAGCCACAAGGAGGTAGAAGACTCCATACCAGTGACTGTAAGTACAAATATTAGTCTGTGTGTGTCAACAATGTGCGCTGTAGTCGTCTGACTGTGACAGCTTTGTGTGAAGACAAAAGATGTCTCTCACTTTTTTTTTTGACAGAATGAGATCCAGACAGCTAAGGAATTTGTTGACATTATTGAGAATGCAGAAAATGACTACCAGGTGAGCTAGCTTTTGCTGACTACATGGTTTATGTACTGCCTTAAAAATAAGTGTTACCTGTAACATTTTGAATTTTTAAAAAAGGAAAAACATCAAATCAAATCACTTTTATTGTCACATCACATGTGCAGGTACATTGGTACAGCACATGTGAGTGAAATTCTTGTGTGCGAGCTTCACAAGCAACAGAGTTGTGCAAAATACAATAATGTAAACACAACTGATGTTTGTTTCCCTTCTGCTTTTGCTCCCTCAGACTGCTATCAGTGAGAACTACCAGACCATGTCTGATACGACCTTTAAGGCCCTGCGTCGTCAGCTGCCTGTCACACGCACAAAGATTGATTGGAATAAGATTCTAAGTTACAAGATTGGCAAGGAGATGCAGAATGCTTAAAGCAAGGCCGGGGACTGACCAGGGAGATGCATGCTCCTGCTGGCCCACAACCCACCTGTACCTGCGCAAGGACTAACCAAAGCAAAACTATATCGATATGGGGCAAGGAAAAAAAGAAAACACAAAAAAAATATAACTAAAGGTGTCTGGACTGTTAGGCACAGATGTCTGTCTGTTTGCAGGAATGTTCAATTATGGAAATAATCATGGTTTAGAGAAAATGGTTGTATGTTTGGACAGGGCTGTGCTCAGGACTGCAGCATTAAGTAAATTTCCTCAGCCATCTAAGGATCACAGACCTTCTTAGAAGCTAGTATGAGAAGTTGTGTGTATATATTCTTATTCTTAGTAAAACTGATGTAGAACTATTACAGTTCTCAGCACACACAGAAGGAACCCAGATGCACAAAGCAGCTCATGAGAGAAATCAAGCACACCATCACCTATCAGGGTTTGTTTTTAAGAGATTTTGTGTCATTGTGGTGCGATGAATTAGAACTCGAGTACATGAGTAAAATCAAAATATTGAGTAGCCATTATCTGCCGTGACTGTCCAATACCAAGCTGGCAGTCTTTTTGAAGGGACATGGGGCTTAGTTACACACTGCAAACAAAACTGAAGCATATTTATTCCTGTTGCAAACATTTAAAAATGGCACAATCCTTAGCATAGCTCTGTTCCTGCACCTATGTGGTTGTCAGTATGTGTTACAGCCAAGGGAATGTTGTTTTCTGTTGTGATCCACTGATGTATGGTCTCTCCACCCATGCAAGCTATGACGACTGAAATTAGAGCAACTTCTATGACGCTGCATCTGCAATACATTCTGTTCTTACTTTGGCAACACCCTCATTGCTGTACAGCTTTTCCTTTGTATAGAGGAAAACTTATATACTCACATTAACCAAGATTTATTTGCCAAAATCTCTTTCCTATGGTAAAGATCTCCATCTTCCCATCCACGTATGCAAATATCTATTTTAATACACAAGTTTTTGTTGGGAGTCTTCGAAAATCGCTCTGTTAACTGCAACAAACTGTTTGTGTAGTGGCCGGCGCCAAGTGGACAGAGCAGCTGCCACATGAGGCACGATCTTACTGTAAATGACTTCTGTAAGGCCACATCATATACTGTTTTGCATCACTTCTGAGTAGGCAGACTCCAGATCAGTTACTTGTTAGCTATATTATGTGCTGTATCTAAACCTTACAATACAAAACTGTGTGCCGATCAGTGAACGTCAATACTGTACTGCCCCATTCTGTTCAAATAAAGAGATTGAACGTGACAGAGTTTTATTTCGTTCTCTGCTCCTGATACAAAAAGTTAGATGGCACTCCAATCAAGATTTAAACAACGGACATTGTTTTAAAAGACACTCTAGGCGTTCAAGACATGGACAGTTTATTGGAAAAGCACAAAATGTTGCAGGGTTTCATGTCATCCTTTACACAGGTGAGGGTCACTGACAGCAGTGTATGCCTACAGATTCAAATAGAATGGCTAAAATATTTGCTTGGAAGGAATCAATGGTTTTAAAGCCAAGGATCATACAGTAAGTCACAGGAAATAATACAATAGAAAGATTACAGTGGCATGATTGGAAGCTTTAGTGTCCACGCTTACTGACATAACTACAATTTATCACATAATGACACAGTCCTCCCTGTGAAGCAGATGTCACTAAAAATCATAGACATACAGTAAAGTAGTGCAAAGTGCGGTCTCCCTTTTCATAATACTCAAGTGTTTTCATGGTTAAGTGTAGCATAAAAACAGTACATGCAGGTGATGTTTGTTCATACAGAACTTTTTCTTTTACAGTATAATAAAGTTTTTAACTGAGAATCTCTAGAATCTGCATAAGAAGTCATCAGGAAAACATTTCAAAAACACAGTGAAAGCTACACGTTTGCTTACATTTACACATTTGAGGCCTACACAGTCTATTTTTTTAACATTGTGTGACTGGTGTTTTTTTAATTGTAAAACAATGAGCAGCTTCTGCTCATGACGAAAGAAAAGGTTTGTTAAACAATGACAAAAACTATAATAATTTCTTTAAAAAAAATCAACAGGTGCTTTCTTTAAATTGTAAATTGTTTTTGAATACTTTTAATATAGTGTCTAAAATAGCACATTTTCAATTATTACACAAACTCACAATAGTTCTACGTGAAGAAAGAAAGAAAGAAAGAAAGACAGCCAAGTGACAAAAAACAGAAGTGCATCTAAAATAATCCATGTACTGTAGTTCATTTCAAATAGTTCTACTTTCCAACTGTTTCATGGAGGTAGGGGTGCAGCAAAATCTGGATCTGACTGAACCAGCACAGCTTCAGTTGTCTAGACTTCTGATTTGGAGTGCTATTAAGTAGTTTTGCTACTTAAGATGGATACTACAAAACCGCCGACATATCCCTGAATTGTTTAGCAGTTGTTGGTTAGTGTGATCTTTCTATTAACCACTTGAAGATAAAACCAGGTCAGACTCCTTAGCCCCCTCCTGGCCACTGCTACTGTGCCCACAGTTCCCCGTCAGCTCTGGAAAGAGGCTGGTTCGAGCAGAGTGACTGGGAGAGCCTGGAGTTGGACTCATGCCCGGCTTCTTGGGAGGAGTTGGGGGAGGGTATGCCCTCTCTGAACGTGGAATGATGGGGGAGCGGATGCCTGGAGATAGAGGCCCTGAAGGCGACCTTCCTCCCGGGGGAGATGCTGCTAGATTGCGGTAGTCTGTACCAAATGGAGAGCTGCTGATTGGAGCCAGCTTGACTCCAGCCTGCTGATTGGTAAAGCGGGACAGCACCTGAGTGACAGTGTTGCGGGCCAGCTGCTTAGCTGTGGTGTGCTCTGGTGGGGGAGGAATGGAGGAGGTGGTGGGGGAGAGGTCCCTCGGGGAAAGTGGGCCGCCATGCTGCTGCTGATCCAGCTCCGCCTGACTCTGGAACTTGTGCCTGGCAGCCTGGAACCGCTGATTGACTCCAGCCTGGTAGGAGGACTGATGGAAACCAGGACTGCCCAAACGCTTTGCCAGAACAGGAGAGGAAATGGGGGAAGAGGAGAGGGAAGAGGAGGCTGTGCTTGAGGGAGAGGCAGGATGAGGGTGAGGGGAATGCAAAAGTGATCCTCCCCCATTTTCTACTACCCCACCATTATCTGCCCCTCTCCCCTCCTGTGTCAGTTCTGTCTCTTTTTGACCATGATGGCCGTTGACTTTTGACAGTGAGGTGGATTTAGGCGTGACGGTTATCTTTCCATCCAGCTCAGTCTGAACAGAAGTGGAATCTGCCATCTTTTTGGGTATTGACTCTTTCTCCTCCACCACAGCTGCCTTTGCCTCTTCTTTAGATCCTTCAAGTTCAGCCAACCTCCTTTTCAGGTCCTCCACCTGTCTCTCAAGCTCCTTACTCCGTTCCTCCTCTTTACCCAGTCTGACTTTCAAGTGCTCACGTTCTCTGTCAAACTCAGCCATCTGTTTCTCAGATTTGGCCTGAAGCTTGGCTGCCTTGCTCTTCTCATTTTCAAGAACAGCCCGGAGCTTCTCCAGGGCACTGGTCTCCTCTTGCAGCAATACTTGAAGTTGTGAGACTTTCTGGGCTTCCTCCTGAGCCTGGCTGCTGGCTTTCTGGAGCTCCAGAGTCAGAGTTGAGGAGAGCTGCTGCTGCTGGCACAGAGACTCCTCCACCTTGCTCACTACTTGGGCTTTGTCCTTCTCTAATCTCTGCACCGTTGCATGCTCCACTTCCAGCTAGAAAGGGAATGAGAGAGACACAAATAAAGTCATAGTTGCTCTGCCACATGTGGCCACAAGGAGGCACAAGAGCACTGCTGTGTCACAGTAGATCCAACAGTGGAGCAGATACTGTTTTCTTTAAAAATACACATTTTCTGAAAAGTCTATTCACTATAACCAAGCTGGCAGCAATCGTGTTTTTCTGTTTCAAACACTGCTGTCTATTTTAGAGCTGTTTTATATGTCAATGACTTTTATGACATTAACTCAAGTGACACTGAGATAATAATGATATTGTCTCATTTAAAAAGCTATGTTCTTTGGAAATGAGCATTTACTGTGAAATCTTTTGAAGATTTCTGGGCTTCTAAAGAGCTTTGATGAGTATTAGAAGGAAGTGAGAGGTGAGAAAATATAATGGTGTGTGTATTTGGTATGAGGCAGGAAGGCCTAAGGAAGACTGAGAGACGCTCAGGAAGCCTTTCTTACATAAGGTCCTCGTGTGAAGTTTATGTAGTAGCCGATTGTGTGCTCTCAGTGTGCGTGCTCGCCGGCTGACCTTGCATTAGACGTGAACATCCATTATCTCAGGCTTCCTGAGACCATAAAGCCCCATGGCAACTAGTCAGCTAAACAATAGTCTCTTCCTCATCTGTTTCCCATGGAACATTTCTGTGCCTGTGTGTGTGTCTATACTTTTAACCGGACAAGCCCTCTCCACCCTACTGAGTTACACAGTGGAGTTTCACTGATGCTTCCCTGCTGCTGGGTTTTAAATCACCACCACAAGAGCGAAAAAGGACACTGTGCAGACAGGGAGAGGTGAGGGAAAGGGAAGCAGGTTGACCAGATGTGCTCATCTGTCAGCAAGAGAGGAACAATTTCTATAAGACGTTAACATTTTATCTCACAAAGACAAACATACATATAGACACACTTATTGTTTCGCCTATCCTTTACATTCCAGTCTCACCTGATGCAGTAGTTTATCTCTTTCTGTCTGCAGCATGAAGGTGAAATCAGCATGGAGTGCAGATTCCTGGACGTGTCGTCGTTTCTCCTCCTCCAAGTCTGCTATCATCTATCAAACATACAGCCAAAGGGAAAAACACTAAAGTTGTGAGTCTCCCACACATATCCTCACAGACCAGAGCTTTGGGGTGGAGAAGCTCCACATCCCCTCTCGGTCTGCCTCACTACTATAAGCCAAATCAGTAGCTGAAACAAATACACATGCATGTCCACACACAAAGCAAACTTGCACTTGTGTTAGCCCATGTGTGATAATGGCTGTGTAGAAAAGCTGATCTGAAGACTGGTGACTATCTGAATGTGCATTGCCCCTTACCCTTCTGTGTCTGTTTTCAGCAGCAGCTAACTGTCCCATCATCCTCTCCTGCATCCTCTTGCAGTGAGCCATGACCAGTTTAAGCACAGCCAGAGGATTTGGCCCCACTGCCCTTCCCTGCAGATGCGTGTGAGGTTCGGCGGCTGTGTTATGGCACTCCATGGCTTCGTTGTCCCGCTGCAGGGCCAGGAATGGATCGCTGAGGTCATACTGTCCGTAGCGCTCTTGGACAAAAGCATCTCTGTGCTGAGCCTATCAGATATACACAAACATTAACCTGTTATTTTGTTGCATATACAATGACAAGAAATCCATTCTGTTCTATTCACACATATGAATACGGTTGTGCTTTCCAAGAGATGCTGAAAATCAGCTTGAACAAATATCAAATATTGAAGCGCATGGTAACACACATTTTTGTGTAGCACAGCAGGCAACAAGAGAGAGAAAAAATCTACTACAGTCTACAGTCATGTGAAAAAGGAAGTTTTCACAGGACTCTATGTAGTCCTCTGAAAAACTAAGTACACAACACAAAGTGTAGAAACACCTTTATCAAAATACCTTGAAGTTTGTTTTCTGTGTGACTAAATCAGTCTCTCTTTGGTTCTCTTTTCTTTAAAATTTGGCATTAGTTTATGGACGCCTGTCTTAAAGTCCTGCAACAGCATTTTAACCAGGCTGGACTTTGACTGGGCCACTGGAGCACCTGGATTATTTTCTTTTTTAGACATTCTGTTGAAGATTTTCTACTGTCATTATGATTATGGTCCTACTGCATGACCCAGTTTCAGCTAAGCTTCAGCAGTCGGACAGACGGCCTCACAAGTGACTCTAGAATACTAAGTTCATAATCAAAGACTGTAAGGTGTTCAGGTCTCATGGCTGCAAAACAAGCACTAATTATTATCTCTATATCTCTGTGACTGACATTTGGTAGGAGGCGTTTGCCCTGATATGCCGTGTTTTGTCTTATCCAAAATGTGGTGCTTTACATTATAGCCAAACATCTCCACTTTGGTCTGTACAAAGGACACTGTTCCAGGAGTCTAGTTTGTTTAGACACAACTTTGCAAACCCAAGCCATGTAGCCACGTTCTTTATAGAGAAAACAGGCTTTTGGCAACCCTTCCAGAAAGTCACACTAGTCCAATCTTTTTCTAATTGTACTATCATTAACTCTAACAGTTAGCAGTATAAGATCTGTGTCTCTTTTACATTTCTCTGAGCGTTCCACAGCCTGACTTTGGGGTGATTTCCCCCCTAGATTGACAGGCAGCAGCACGAAGTCTTTCCTCCTTGGAACTGTGTTCAAACACAAGTGAATACCAGCAAACTGCCCCAACCCTCTCCTTTAACAGAGGTGTGCACGCTTGCTGGAGATCATTTAATTAAGTTGATTTAATTAACAGGACCTGACTGCAATTTGTTCTCTTAACTTCTATGGAAACATTGAAGATGTATTTTGTTTTTTCCGGGACTGTTATGTCCCGAACATGCATGCACATTAATATGTGAGTACAAGTTCAGACTTGACTCAGCAGAAACCAGTGTTTCTTATGTATGACAGTATATGGGTTTGATAGGATGAAGCCTCTTTTCCACACTGTGGCACCGAACCAAAAAAGGATATCATTATGACTGGACATAGATCCGGAAGCGTGTGTTTGTGTGATTGCAGGAAATCTGCGCTGAGTGATGTTATCGTCAGCGTGAGACCAAGCAGATGGTCATCCCCCTCAAACCAAACACAAAGAGGTGAGGAACGGCTATCCAGTCCCCCCACCAGGGGCAGATGTTAACGCCTCCCCAGGGATGCAGCGGTGAATGTTTGTACCATAAACTCAGACACACACACACACACACACACACACACACACACACACACACACAAACCCGACGCTATTAAAGTGGTTCAATTATATGTAAACTAAAAACAAGTGAATAAAAAGTGACAGCACACCTGTTCAGGGGAAAAAATTAGGAGGTCTCATTGACTACATAGCAGATAGTATGTTTAGTATGTTTAGTATGTTTGAGTTCTGGAGGCACTCAGGGTCCGCAGGCAGTCCTAATGATGTGAGCACATGCTTCAGAGTTTACTCCACGGGTCTTGGGGACACAAGTCTCCATCTCCCCCTACTATTCTCATCAGACACCCCAGCTGAGTGCCTTCTCCTCGTTCCCATGCCCAAACATGCATGCCACTGCATTCCTCTGTAAGTTCATCATCACTTGTTAGAAAATGCATCTCTTTACTTCCTCCTCTCTGTCAGGCTCTTTTTCTCACATGCTCTCACAAAACAAAAAATACCATTACAACACACACACACCCTCAGGGCTTCAGTAGGAAGGCTGTATTTGAGGCTTTCTCTCTGGCTATACAAAGAATGTGACCCTCAGTGAAGAGATTACAGAACTTGCACAAAGAGACTGTCTCAGTGCTTTCAGTCCCATGCATTGTTCCCAAGTCTGACCCTGCAGCCTTCAGTGTCTGAGAACCAATACGACTGTATATCCGTATCTCAGTTTCCCTTTTTCTATGACTATAAAGTTTTGTGTTAGCCATTATGTATATCCTGAACTGTGGTTGTGAACTTTTGTTATTTTTCTGTTGGTCATTAGAGTAAAACTGGAGAGAAAACTGCAGCTTCCTGAGTTAAATAGCTGTTTAAACAGACCATTAAGGGCTGGGCTCAGTGTGTGTTTGTAGCAGAGCTGGCCTAAGGTCTGGCCTCTCGTGTTTTTTTGCCGGGACAGTTCTGATCGTAATGACAGACTGCACTTTCCTTTATGACAGGGCACAACAAGCAAAGCCTCTCTGCTACATAGCTCTACACAACTACAGACAACAAATGTCTTTATAGGAAGTCATGGGAAAAAATATGCAGGATACTTTTCAATTTGAATTTGGTACTCAATTAGCTCAGCAAGTAGCACAGACAAAGTCAAAATGTGCACTGATTATCTGATTTAACTGACACTTTGTATACAAGTTAAATGGAATCAAGTGGTTGTTTTTTCTTTTCTTCAAGCAGCAGTTATGAGAGTGAAAACTTCCATTAATATGGTTATACATAACATATCTGCTCAATAGTGTGCATCTTCAGTGAGTTTGGTATGACAGCCGGGAGCTAACTACTAGCTAGCTAACCACTAATGACACCATAAAAAACCACAGCTTAACAGAAGCAAGAGTATGGAGTAATTTCTTAGGAGAGCCCGTACACATCCTACTCAAAGTAGGTTGCAGAAAAATACAGCAAGCTCACATACAAACACATGATGTATGAACATATATAACACATATATTTTTTTATAGCTAACACATACACAACTAATAGCCACACATTAACTTGAGCCAGCAGTGTCATTAGTATTCTTACAAGTAAAAAGCTAATTAGCTAATGTTGCTAAGCAGTTAGCTTACAGAGGTTTTAGCAGAAATGTGAGAAACAGCCAAACTGAAGCAGAGATTTGCTAAGGTATTATTTTAACTGGGAGACTAAATAGTAGCCATAATAGGAGCAGGCGAACTCTCTACATACTATGAAAAGGTGCTTCAATGCTTCTTTTATTACTTCTGTTGCTTTAGTTTCTTATAAATTCTCCTTTACACCTTTCCATCACTCCAAACTGACTGAAATTGTAGACCTACATGGCAACAGAAAAAAATAGAGGCAATTTAAAAATGTCTCAGCCTAAATGGGTTATTATTTATTGCCATTATGTGCAAAGCCAGCAATAAGAATATAAACAAAATTTGGTTGCACACACAGCTAAAACAGACAACCAGCAAATAAGAAAGATTTAATAATTAAAAATCAGAGTTAAAAACAGTGTATTAGGTTTACGCTGATTAGCTTTTCCAGATGATGCAGATAAATAATGCCCTGCAGCACAGCGGCCCCCTCAAACGGTGTCTCGACAATGTAGGCATGTGGTGAGACATCATGTCTCTTTAAGTTTATAACAGTTATTAAAACTACAAATTGACTTGTAAGTCAAGTGTAATTCAATGATAGCACTCACTTTTTTATTCATTACTTTTATTTCTTCTTCTACTCAAGAGAGAGAGAGAGACAGACAGAGGGAGCGAGAGAAAGAAAAATGGGATTATGAGATTTTAGGTGTTTGCTTTATGAAATGTAAGCTAAGGTGTGCTCGAGACACCTCCCAGGTACATATTAATCACAGGTGGTGCTAAGATAAGTGGGACGACACCAAATGAAACTTTCTAAGTAATGTTTAACTGCAGCAAATGTTATCATCAGCAGTTACTGATGCAACATGGAAGTGGGTGTTCTCACCCTTTGGTCAGGCATTGCTTTCAAAAAGGCATTTCATTAGTGGAACAAGGAAACTCTGTGCCAGATCTCCTATGTGGCTTTTTAAAAAAGTTGTATTATTATTACTAGTGCCAGGCTGTGTGGTAAATCTAAATAAAATGAAGGGTGTTGTTAGATATAAACCTTTATTTTGAAATCTAGTTAAGGTGTAACAGAAGCAGCCATAAAAAGGCATCCTTAGGAAAACATTGCCTCATATTCAACTACTTGTTTCTATCAATTCTGTGTGTGACATGGTTTGTGTTTCCAGATGCTGTTTAAATGATATTTAAGTGGACCCACCTTCTCTTTTACACACTTTAAGTCAATGAGCTGTCCTCTTACAATCTCCCAGCTGTTGGTTACTGACCGAGTGTACACTACAATACTCTATTAGGCTTCCTTTTAAGGGAAACTTCTGTGTGGTTAGTGGCCCTTTTTTATAATGTTTACCCTGCCAATCTTAAGAACTTGTCCAAATCGGGCAGTACACACTCTTATCTGAACAATAAAGTCTTGCCCACCCTTATTGTTTATGGAGTCGGGAAATCACATCAGCCTATAAAAATAGACAAAGCATTTTAGGATTACAGGACATGACATCATATGAAAAACATTACCACACAAACTCTGTTGCCTGGACAAACAAAAACAGTTCCATTATCAGATAGTCCAGCGTCACAGACTTTGTTACAGTGTCTGTTTCGTACATTTGCTCCCCACTTTGTCTCAACAGAAATGCACCAGTCTACAAGGACCAACCTTATACTTCCTCACTGCCAATTTAAGGAGCAGGTGTAGAGCTTCTTCTCTAAAGTACATGTTTTCAACACACTAACTTTAAGTTGCTCAGCGCTTAACAGGGAGAAGATAATAATAGCATTAGTTCCCTTTAGTTGCAGACAATTGTTAACTCAAAACATACGCCACACCTCTTGGAATGCAAGACCTGTTTCTGGTGTCATGTTCTGAGGAATGTTCCCTCTAGTAAAACTGCTCATCTGTGTCCTCGCTGATGAGAACTGGAAACATTAAAACCCAGAATCTGTAGAGACAAGTCCCACAGTTGACACCATCTCATTGTGTGATTAAGTAAGCAAACAACTGTTGCAGCTCCAGGTTTGCAGGGGTTTCAGGTGAAGGAGGGGTTACAAAGATGCAGGTTTGTTTTGCAGTCCCAGGTACTTGCTGCTGGGAGGAGAGAGTGTTTGAGGTAGGAAAATACTGGAAAATATGGTAGAGCAATCTGCCCCACATGCAAGTAAGCATTGACTTCTTTGGTAAGTGCAGTGTGCTAGTAAACAAACTGAAAAGAGAGCTCTAATTGAGGAAAAGCATTGTTATAGCAACTGCTTGAGATATGTTAACCAGAGTGGGAAGGTACAAAAGACCCAAGATAGTGAAACACAAATTGTATAAATAGACTTCCTGGGTGTCAAACTGATACACAGAGACAGACTAAATTGAAGCCTGCTATCAAGTCCTGACACTCCCTTCAACACACAGTCTGCCCTTACATTGACCTGTCAGCAATCTACTGTACCGGCCCCCAGCTGGAACAAAGGAAGTCAGTGATCTAAGCCTATAACTCTGTACATCCTCTGCACAGTAAACACTGCAGCCTCTGACAGGCCCCATGGAGACCACCAAACGTGTGTGTGTGTGTGTGTGTGTGTGTGTGTGTGTGTGTGTGTGTGTGTGTGTGTGTGTGTGTGTGTGTGTGTGTGTGTCAGTTGTGCAGATGGGACATGGGTCACAGTTAAACATCAAAGTCCCCCCGTAATGTGGTTGTGTTGTGAGGAAAAGAGATAGAAGAAAAAACAGAGTAATAAAGATTTGGAAAAAGGAATAAGTCGACTATGCATTTGTCCTGAGGGGATGGTTGAACATGTGCACTGAGTTTCAGGTCAAACACTGTATGCTTCAGCTCTACATAGCAGCCCTTTGACTTGCATATGAGCTGGTGTGGTTAGAATGGCTTTCCTTCAGGTCCCGGCACTGAAATTCTGCCTTCTCATTTGCTTTTTAGATAAATGTCAATATCAAAGCCTATATATCACATCACTGCTACTTGTTCTCATTGTAGGCCTAATTGTTATTTCAGACAATGAGGCAAACATTCACGGTCTAAGCATAGAACAGCTGCTGTGGCAGGAGTATAAAAAGCGGCACAAAGAGAACTAATCAGACCAGGCCCAGACACTAAACACTGTTGTTGGAAAAGAAAGCTATTCTCTCAGCTTGAGTGAATTAGCTGCACAAAACTCAACATCCAAAAGAAAACCAAGCCTAAACGGTTCTCTAAAATCAGACGTGTGATGAAACATGGCTGTTGTGGAGTTTTGTCTGGAATGACGTTTATAATCTTTTCTAATGTGGACTCTTGTGATTCAGGTTGCCCAAGTTGAAAGATGTTTGGGTGTTGACTGGCACAACTTTGCCTAAATGCTATGTAGAGTATGCAATCTAAAAATGCAATCTGCAGTCATCTTCATAGTCTGTGTTTAGTGTTCCAAACACAGTTATGTACAACTAATTAGCCCAAGCTAAACAGCTCTTGCAAGGCTTTGAAATATTTACCTGAGGCAACATACCACACCAGAGTAATCCGCTTCTGTTTTCATTTTGCAACAATGGGAATCCCCAGATTTAAACTAATGTGGTCACAAAAGACACCAGTATAAACTGCAGTCTGTCTGAACTCGATCGAGACACAATAGTCAAAACTGAAAAGTGACTTGAGTTTAAAAAGAAACTTTGGTCAAAGGCCAGACTGACCAGCAATAATACTGGTGCTCTGATGAACCCATACAGGTGACCCAGGAGTTTTTTTTTTTTTTTTTCTCTCTCTTCCCCCCCCTTCTCACCGTCTCTTCTCCCCTTTGGTTTTCTTTCTTTCTCTCCCCCTCTCTCTCTCATTCATTCCCCCTGTCCTATTTATTAAAAAAAAAAAAAAAAAAAATGACAAAGGATGAACTGAAGCTCTGCCATCACGTAATGTCGCATACTGCTGATTCTGATGTCATTTAGAAAAAAAAAAAAAAAAAAAAAAAAGAACCCAGAACGGCTGCTGTGCCATCGTCTTCACTAGCTCTTTTTCCTCAGCTTCCTGTTTACATATCCCCTCCCAGTTCACTCACATTCTTATTGGGAGCGTGATGCTGAAACAGGTTAATTTTAGTGTCAAATGGTGTATGGACTAAAGATAGTCTCACATTTTGTTTTATTCATTGGGATACTGGGATGGAAATGATACGGTTAATTATGCTCCGTCATGTAACTCCTTCGGTAAGCACGAGTCCACGGGGGGATCTGTTGTATCAGATGTAGCTGCCAACTTACCCTGAGGGCGTGTATGACTACATCCTGGGCCTCTAGCTCCCCCTCCAAGATACTGAGGAGAGTCAGCAGCTCCGCTCTGCTTAGAGCCTCCACGTTCATCTTCTCCTCCTAAAGACAGAAAGAGTGAGTGAGTGAAAGCAAGATTTCTCATTGTTCCTAAAAACTGTTTTATTTCATTAAAGGAGCAGATGAAAAAAGAATGAAATCAAATTAGGAAACAAGATTGCTTCTGGGTATTACAAATTGATTTATATGTAAATCAGCCCCCAGTAGTAGCTACTCATTCTCATTTTTCAGGGAGCGACACAGAACTGATATACAAAGGGACTCGGGTCCCATCTGTGGACTTGCTGAGTTGTGCTCCGGGTTATAAACAGGAAGTCATTAGCATATCTGCACATTAAGTCCAAATCCCAAGACTGTTAGGCAAATGTGATAGTCTGAAACATCTTTTTTTAAGCTTGTAAGACCTTAGCCATGCTACACCTACACTACTGCATCCTGTGATTCACAGCAGGGCCCTGTTTAGTCACAGGGGCCAGACATAACACACCTCACACAGCTGACATCATTCTTAAAACTGAGACAGACCTTTCTGAAAGTTGACTTCATCTTTTGAATTGCAGATGAAGTCATTTTCAAATCAGCTCCTTTAAATCACATCGAAACTGCTCAGTGTGACAAGAGTTTGATGAGGTATGTGTGAAGAAGGAGATTATGATCATGGTCTTCCTCATGGGGCCCATATGTAAAGGCAGACTTTAACATTCATGGGTCACATCTGGCCATTTGGTTGTCCCTGATCGACCTGACATGAGGTCAATGGGAAATTAAAATTCCAACATAAATAAGTATAAATCATGAGGTTTGCCCCATTTCAGCTGTTTGGTGAAACACAATGCAAGAGCCGGTTGCTGCATTTCAGGATCACAGTTTGAGTCACCATTATGAGACTAAATAGGCAAATAAATGCAACTTGACTAAAGCAGAGGGGGAACACACATCTAAACCTGCAAAGCTGCAAAAACAACCAAGGACTTTTTTTTTGTTTTTACCAGGATGGAGCGATCAAGACCAGCTCCACGATTTCCCATACAACTGCAAAAACAATAAGTAATTCTCTGGTGGTTTATCAAAGAGTGTTTCATGGACTCTGCATTTGACAGGAACAAGCTGGATCAAGGACATTGCAGGAAATCTGGAGCTTCAGTTGAAGCTCGGGGCAAGAGCTGTGATGTCTGTGACACGTGTGAATGCTTTGATTGGCTGGGACTCAAATGGGACAAACTGGCAGGTGTTTCAACTGGTTGTTGTCCAAATCTGCCAGAGAAAAATGTCACCTTTGAAGCAGATATAAGAAAAACTGACTGAAATGAAGACAGAACTGAATTCTTTGCATTTTATATTACACCCGCAGATGCTGCATGTCAGTACTAAAAAATTATTTTATTTTATTAATGCTAAAACTTAAATAGGTAATTTAATCAGAGAAAGAGCACTGATTGAGTGTGTTGCACTTTCGATTCATTCGAGCACTTTAAGTCAGTGTCACTGCTGGATTTTTATTCTTCTTTCAAAAAATACTTTCTACACATAAGGAGAGATCTCATTAGATGTTGTTTCACTTTGGATCTACCTCATACATGAACAAATATTCTCATTCATTAAGGTTAACAAATGCATATACAGCTGTCCTTCGTGTTTCCTGCACAGCCACTGAGCCTGACTTCTGTGCACTTGTTCAAGCCCAAAGCAGACTAGATTTTTAGATCTAAAGAAACCTACAAAACAGAACTGAAAAACTACAGATGAAGTAATTAAACTAAAAGCAAAAGAACAACAACACTTTGTATGAGTCAAAAATCTCTGAAATCTTTCCAAAAAACACACTTGTTTTTGAAATATTGTTGATTAAAAAAATGATAAAATGCTGCCATTTCCACTATGTCTACTAAGTGTATCGTCTAATCTTACGAGTAGCAGAACTGAGTTCAGCTTATTGTCGTGGCCCTCCACAACAGTCCCCGTTTCTCATGTGACCCGTTGGGAACATTAATTGCCCAGCTCTGTCTTTAGGTGTTCAACTGAGTCAAGATCTGCTGTCTGCAAATGGCACATCGTGTGATGAGTTTTATTTTCATACTTACTAAACCATTTGGTGTTTTGATATTTCCTTTAATTTGTCAAAGCAACTTTTCTCATCTCCTCTTTTTTAAAGAAACCCACCCTCTTCTCCTCGCTGCCACGAAGTTTCAAAGCTTTTGCTTTCTTCAAGCAGCGATCCCACAACACTCTCTGTCCCTCCAGAATTCCAGAGTGCATTCTGTGGCTCACCGACATTCACAGCAAAGCAGCAGAGTGTGAATCAGCAGTTATTTACTGGCTACTTACTTGTCATAATGTGAAAGTGGTTTCACTCTTTCTCAACCACACACGTACTTTAGTTTTGTGTCAGTACTGCTGTATGTTTGACCTGTTTCCAGTCAGTGTAATGCCAAAACTGGGTATTTGTCATTCGATCAGCTTCCATGGAAAATCGTTGCCACATTCCAGGGATACCCAAACCATGGGAATCGTCACTCAAGAGTAAATTACTGAAACCCACTCTGTAGCTGACATGGTTTTAACTGTTGCAGGTTGGCTGTGTGAGTAGCAAAGCTTGATCCGGTAATAAGCCAAAGCAAATACATTCATGGTGTTAAAATTAGAGGTTATGCTCATCCATATCAAGCCAGACATTCAATATAGAAGCAGAGCATCTAATGTGGTCTGTGGTAAGTGCCAAAGGGAGAGTACACACCTCAGTTACTGTGGTCATCTTGAGTGAATTCACACATAGCCCAGCGTTTATGCTCTCTCTTTAATCTCTCTACTGTGGTTTCTCTCAGGTTAAAAATTAGCTAAGAAAACGGGAAGGGTCCTCCCTGCTTTGCTCACTGTGTGGGAAAGAGTGCTCAGTCTGCTCCATGCATTTCTAAATGATCGCTGGGGTTGCTCAGGAGCAGCAGAGGATCCACCTGCCGTCCCGGGCCTTTGTGTAACACAAGGGGATGTCATTATTTTCTGGATTGGTAACATTCAGTTCAATATCCAAGTGCCATAAACCTCATAACAACATCAAATTACCTTTTATTAATAGCTATAGCTGGGATTTAGGGTACAATCAATACTACTGAAGCACTCACACCCTACAGCCTGAAAATGAACGATTATTCAGATTCCTCTTATTTTGGCTACTATATTTATGTGGAAATGTTTTTCCCCGTAATGACTTAGCACAAGGTCCCAAGTTAACCCCTGTAAAAATCAGAAATACCAAAATCCTTTATCGTACAAGCAAATCTCAGACTGTGTCAGAGATTCACCTGTGGACTTTTGCAGTTTAGTTTTTACTTTAACAACCCGCCAAAGCAAAGTGGTAAAAACCTCTTCCATACCTTCATGCGCTCTTTTCTGGCCGCATTAACTGTTCTTTGAATCCAAAAACGGGGGACTCCACAACAGCATGAATCAAAGCACTCCACTGTCACTGGAGCTGCTGCTCTGGTGCGAGCGTGAACAACAGACCTTCAGTGACGAGACAGTCAGCCAATCACAAAGGCGTAGTGCAACAGCTCAACCAATGGTTGGTGGGTTGATCGGTGGAGGGCGGGGATATATGCGGTCATGGGTGTCCGGGATAAACCTCTTTGTTTCGGACGTCCAACGTTAGATTTATGGCAAGTCCGTGTCTGTGCGTTAAATTCTGAAAGATTTGGTCTAATCGCAAAATAAATCTGTATATTTACCAGTTCCGATGGATGGTGTGAATGCTTGAAGCGTACACACGGAGTGAAAATAAGATTTGTTTTGCCATAGAAGTCACAATAAATGATTTCAATATGATTAAAAGGCTTCGGCTGTTTGCTTTAGAAATAGTCTCCCTTTAAAAGCAAACTTTGAGCGAATTATTCCACTAAGTACTCTCAGCACCGTAAGCCTCGTGGTGAATACAGCGTGCTGCCTCTTGCTTTGTTCCAGCCCCTCCTGATGGCCGCATGGCAACATCGCACCTCATCTTTCCTACTTGATCAGTGCACCCGATCTGTAAGACGTCTTAGACTTGATCTCAAGTTCACAGTTTAGTCCTGCACGTCACGTGTGGTTTTGCAAGGGCCATTATATGACGACGCATTATATAAATTATAGCCTGATTTAGAGGGGTTGTGGTTAACCAACCTGTCCTAAGTACTGGAGATCGTCTTTCAAGCAGTGAACAGTGGACTGGTTTAGTCACATTAGCAAAGAGAGGTCACGGCATTGAACACTCTAACCTTTGTTCCAACATGTCCTTGTTTTGTTCCTGTGCTGGCTTTGTGAACCTACTCTTTTTAAAAAAGTAAGAGCCAAAACCGGTTGGTTATGTTACAGGATTGAGACCAACCACAATTTATTGTAGTATTTACTGACTTCAAGCTTGTCTGTCTGGTGGCTTAGAAGGCCAGACTGGCTGTTATTTTAGATTGTGCGCTTTCTTAGATTGTAATGAGCAATCTTCAAACACACACACACACACACACACACACACACAAATAAACTATCCTTTAATTCCTCTTTTACAGTGAAAGAGCAGTTAAAAGACAGTTTATTTTCACTGACCATTTACTAAAAATTGCTTACTTCCACTAAGCGTGGCACTAACAACATTTGCACAATTTCAATATTTCAAGTCCATTAGACATGAGATGGTCGCCGTTTTCTAGATGGATACTGACAAATGTAAGAATAAGTATTCTTCCAGATATGGTAAAAAAAGATATGGATAAATATGGACTTGGGACACATTTATAAAGTTGTGTTTATACTGTATTTTTTAATACACATAATTGTAACACTGCAATAATAAAGTAACTAAGAGGGTGCAGTTAAAAATTGCACAGTGGAAAATGCTTCAGTCTATAAAAACAGCAGGCTTTAATCCTCCTACGCCAGTTCCACTTTCGTTGTCATCCTGCAGGTGGCAATATAGTACCATTTGGTTGCAAACAATTTTGTCCATATGGTACATATTCCAGCTTTTGTTTGCTGAATACATGATGTGATACCTGGGACTGAACGCATGAACACCATCAGTAAAATCAATAGACTAAGTTTCACAACTATTTTACTATCTGGCACAGGACTGTGTTGGATCAAAAATTGATTATTTTTTTTATTTTACATCAGGTCTAGGTCTCAAAACGTCTTCAAGTTTTAAAATTTGTGATCAAATCTAACATTAAGGCATGGCCACTGAAATCAGTGTAATAACAGCCAAGAGCACCAAGGTCATTAGCAACAACAACAACATTTTCCCTGTCTTGGGCTTTTTCCATGTAGATATCTTTCTGCCCACTAAAACTTTGCACCACTGAAATTAGGCCTGAAAATATCACGTAGTACCTCTCAGCCAACAAAGCTATCAAAACTCGATGCACTTCTCACACTTACTCTGAGATTTAAGATATGTAGCTATACTGACAACTATTTTTCTGCTAATAAGTTTATCAAGTAGGTGTTATTTAAGTTTATATAAGACATCCAAACGCAAGTTGTATTTGGGTGGATCTAGTCACACATGTCCGTGCCACATTTATTTATTTTCATTGGCCACATTTTGCCTAATTTAATCTTAAGTTAAATTAAGATTAAACAAATTTCCCACGTGTGGGACTAATAAAGGTTATCTTATCTTATCTTATCTTAAGTTGGCTACTCGACTAAAACTATTGGCTCATAACCTACAAAAACACCTTCAAATTGTTTTCTTTGCCCTTAATACCTAATTTTATCATGATAAAAACAAAATAATTGTGACGTGAAGGGGAATAAAATCTATTAGCATATTATTGTGAACTTTGAAACAGAGCAGCTAAAAAGCTCTTTGAGTCAATTTATGCTAATGATTCAAATTAAAAGGAGCCTACTTTGATAATAAATAAAATATCTGGTCTGGTTACTTAACCCCCTCCCCACCAAAAAAAGAAAATAAATACAAGAAAAGCAAAAAGGTTTGAATCAGAGTTCAGCTTCAGTTCAAACCAAAAACCTGTTGAATTAATGGTGAAAGAAACCGCCATGGTCTATTTATGTTTTTTCCTTTTTCAATCCACAGCTGTTTCAACACTGGGCATTTATCGTGTAACATTAAACATCTGCTATATTTTTAAGCAGCTGTGTTACATGAAACATTCAGCTATGAATCCTAAAAAAAACCACATTTCTGTGACAGAAACAGAACTGTGTTGAGCTGAACTAGATGCATTTGTCACAGGTGCACATGCATTCTACTTTGAGGTGAACTATTTCCAGTTCCAGTTCCAGGTTGGGATTGTATTTATCTATATATTCTGGATAAGTAAACAGAAACAGAGAAAGAAACACACTTCAAGAGCCCACTTAAAAATGTAATTAATGATCTCTTCTTGCATGTTTCAAAACTATTTTTGATGTATTGTTTTAAATGAAAAGCAGTGTTGTCTCACTGTCACAGCCTTTATGTGTCTGTTTCTCAGCTTTACAAGTGGGCGTTAGGCAATGCTTCATCTTCCTGTGCTCGTAGAAAGAGGTAATGGAAATTACCTTCCGCAATCAGCTTTTATTAAAGCTGAGCAACAGGTTTAGAAAAAAGCAGAGTGCCTGCTCTTCTTGTCTTTTCCTTTGCCGTTGCATTGGCATCTAATGGCAAACTCTTTCAGGTTCTGACAGCTTCTCAGTGTGACATCCTTTCATCATCATCTGAACATGTTTTCTGTATTACAGTAATAGAAAAAAAAGAAGGTAAACCCTCTTTCAGTTCTAAAGTTATTCACAGTGGAAAACATTCAAGATAGTTGCCAATCTTCCCAGGAGTTGAAATCCAAATAAATTCACCCTGAGGTTAGACCATGCAATGGTCAGGGAAATTGCAAAAAACCAAGAGCTACATCTCAGACTCTACATGCCTCATTTAGCGTGCCAAATGTCAAAGCTCATGGCAGTACAATAAGAAAAAGATTGAACAAGTTGTGCTTGGTGTGAATGGTTTCCAGGAGAAAGTCTCTGCTCTTTAAAAAAGAACATGGCAGCACACGTTAGGTTGGCAAAAATTATTCAGAATACTCCTCATATTAACTGTGAAGCTTGACGGTGGCGAGGTGGGCTTGTTTGACAGCCACAGTACTTTGGCACCTTGTGGTCACTGAGAAAACTCCTCTGTGTACCAAAGTATTCTCAAATCAAATTTGAGGTAATCTGTCCAACAGCTAAACAGCTCGGCCAAAAGTGGGTCACGCAACTAGACAATGATCCATGAAGTACATATGAGCATATGAAATATATCCATGAGTCCTTTCAAGGAAGCATAGCAACCAATTTACAACAGAATTGTCAGGGATCTGTGTGCAGGCGGATGGAGAGGAGGATCCAAATGCGAGACTCTGAATTGAAACTGAGAACCTTAGCTTTATCGCTGGTGAGAAACACATGAACTGAACAATGACACTGAGAAGTGAACACACAGCCATAATTCTGAGGGTACGACACGACACTGAGCACAGGAAAACACAGGGCTAATATACACAGGGTGGTAATCAGGGAATGGGCAACAGGAGGGAGACACAGCTGGGAGAAATTGGACTAACGAGGCAGGGGAGCAAAGCTGCACACACTAACATAAGACATAGACTTTCACAATAAAACAGGAAATAAGACACAAGGACTAAGAAACACAGACTTAACACGGGCAGAACTAAAAATAAACCAGAATAAGCTGGAACATAGAACATCATCATCATCACCACAAACACTAAGAGAATAAGAAAACAATCAAACACACCAAAGTAACTTGAAACGCAGATTCATCATAAAACCCAACAAAGCACCAGAGAAACATAAAGAACAATCCATCATTCAAAAATAAACCAAAACATAACTCAAACTACTGGGTCAAACTGACAGGAATGGTTTAAAAAATGAAGGTGCTGCGATAGTTCAGTCAGACTCCAGACCTCAACCTTATCTTAATCATGTGCGTTAAAGAAATCTCACAAAAATCAATGACCTAAAGTAATATTATAAAGAAGAGTGGGACAAAATTCATCCACAACTATGTGACAGCCTGATAGAGTTATGACAAGGAAACTTAATGGTTGTTATTGCTGCTAAAAGTGGTTCAACAAGCTATTACTTTTTTTCCTTCTTTACACAATGTGTCATGGTCCGCGGCCCGGCGTCTGAGGTGCTGATGGGATGCCCACTCCCGTGGGCGTGGCCGCTGACTCCACACCTGCATCCCATCCCAGGCGATCACCAGGTGGACCATTTAATCCTGCCCAGCCTGCTGCTCCACGCCAGTCCGTAGTCGTCCTTCAGCGATCACAGCTCGGCGTGTTTGAGCCACCAGCCTGTCCACCTGCCTGTCCGGAATTTGGATCACAATCAGCCCCAGCCCCCTCGCCCTTTCTGGAGCTTCTCCCCACGGACCCTCACCCCTCCCTCCGGTTCCCTTGGCCCCGCTATCATCCCTCCCACGGTCCCGCTCTCGGCGTTTCCTGCGCGATTCTTCTCCCGGTCCCTCGGTTTCTCTGGTTCCGTGCGTTTTCTCCCTTCTACTCTCCCGGGACACTCTCAGTTATAATAAAGTTTATTTTTTCTCTCGTACCGCTGTGTGTGTGTTCTGCTCCTGGGTCCAGCTTGTGTGTGTTGAACTTCGGTTCTTGACAGTACGGACTGGCCAGTATGGACCCAGCAGAACCACTCCGTTCCGCCATTAATAAGCAGGGCGCTATTCTCGGTCGCCACGACCAGCAGCTTCAATCGCTCCAGGACCGCTACCAAGAGCTCAGTGACACTCGGGAACAGCTGCGAACCAAGCCGCCCGATCCCGTGCCCCACGGCGTTTCGCCTCCGCCTTTGGAGCCCTTCCACGGGGAGTTAGACCTGTGTGGGGGGTTCCTTTTTCAATGCTCCCTGTTCTTCAGCCGCACGCCACACGCCTTCCCCACGGATGCAGCTAAAATCTCCTATTTTGTGGGTTTATTACGGGGACGTGCTTTAACGTGGGCTGAGGCCTATTTAACATCTCACTCCATTCGTGATTGCGATTACGATGATTTCCTGGAGGAGTTCCGGGCTACGTTCTCCCCTCCGGTCTCGGAAGATGACGCCACACAGAAGTTGCTGGGGCTCCGTCAGGGGCGGCGCAGTATCGCGGAGTACCTAGTCGAGTTTCGTACCAGAGCGGTCGCCGTGGGTTGGCCCGATTCAGCTCTCCGTGGGGTTTTTTTACGGTCACTGACCGACCAGATGAAGGACCAACTAGCTTTTCACGAAGAGACTAAATCCTTCGAAGAATTGGCTTCCCTCGCCCGTAGGATCGATAGACGCCTGCGGGAGAGGGATGCCGAGCGGCGGCTTAAACCTATGGGCTCCGTATTGCGCCCCGGGATCAGTGTTTCTCCGCCCACGGCTGCGTGTGCGCGCTCTCCGTCGCCTCCCCCGCCCGAACCCATGCAGATCGGACGCTCTCGGCTTTCTCCGGAGGAGAGGGAACGCCGATTTCGGGCTGGAGAATGCCTGTACTGTGGGAGGCCCGGTCACCGCATCGCTGTCTGCCCGGTCCGCCCAAACGACCCGGCCCACCGGTAAGTCCGGGGATACGGGTGGGCAGCACGTTAAGCACTACTAGACCCCGATTATTACTGTCCGTTACCCTCGTAACTAATAACCAGACCTTTACATGCTCCGCGCTGGTAGACTCCGGGGCGGAACAGAATCTTATGGATGAGAGACTGGCTAAGAAATTAGCTGTGTCCCTCACGCCACTCGAGCCGCCCATCCCTGCGTCCACGTTGAATAATCAAGTGTTTGCTTATATCACCCACCAAACTGCACCTGTACAGTTAGTCACATCAGGGAATCACCAGGAGCAGCTTTCCTTTTTCACTTTTCCCGCTCCTGACACCCCGCTTATCTTAGGTTACCCCTGGCTACAGAAACATAACCCTCGCATCGATTGGGCCGGAAAGAGGATCGCGAGCTGGAGTGTGTTCTGTCTGGCGAACTGTTTGGGGTCGGCCGTTCCCTCCGCCTCAACGAAACGAAATTCAACCCCGCCACCCGCACCGGACCTCTCTTCCGTGCCCCCCGAATATCACGATCTTCGGCAGGTGTTCAGTAAGGACGAGGCGCTCTCACTACCTCCTCACCGTCCTTATGACTGTGCCATTGATTTACTCCCGGGAGCTTCGCTGCCCTCTAGCAGACTGTATAACCTGTCTCGCCCCGAAAGAGAAACCATGGAGAATTACATCCAGGAGTCGCTAGCGGCAGGACGAATCAGGCCGTCGTCCTCCCCTGTCGCTGCGGGTTTTTTCTTTGTGGGAAAGAAGGACGGGACGCTTCGCCCCTGCATCGATTACCGGGGTCTTAACGACATCACCATCAAGAATAAATATCCCCTCCCACTAATTAATTCTATTTTTGACTCACTCCAGGAAGCCACAGTCTTCACCAAGCTGGATCTGCGGAACGCCTATCACCTGGTTCGAATACGTGAGGGTGATGAGTGGAAGACCGCCTTCAACACCCCACTGGGGCATTTCGAATATCTGGTGATGCCGTTTGGACTAACCAACGCCCCGGCGGTTTTTCAAGCTCTAGTCAACGACGTGTTACGGGACTTCCTAAATGTGTTTGTTTTCGTATACCTAGATGACATTCTGATCTTTTCCAAAACACCCGAAGAACATCACATCCATGTGAGAAGCGTACTACAACGGCTGCTCGAAAACAGGTTGTACGTCAAGGCGGAAAAATGTGAGTTCCACGTTTCATCCATCTCCTTCTTGGGCTACATCCTAGCAGGTGGGCAGGTGAAGACCGACCCGGTGAAAGTCAAGGCAGTGTTGGAATGGCCGGTTCCGGAGTCACGGAAGAAGCTTCAGAGCTTCCTGGGGTTTGCGAACTTTTACCGCCGCTTCATCCGGAACTACAGCCAGGTGGCAGCGCCGCTCACCCAGCTCACCTCACCCAAAGTGCCCTTCACCTGGTCCCCTGAAGCCCACGCAGCCTTCGCTAAGTTAAAACGGTTATTCACTTCCACACCCATCCTAACCCACCCAGACGCTGCTAAGCAGTTTGTTGTAGAAGTTGACGCGTCTGATGCGGGAGTGGGAGCGGTTCTCTCCCAGCGGTCTGGGCCTCTGAATAAGCTCCGGCCATGCGCCTTCTTCTCACGCCGACTCACCCCCGCAGAGAAGAATTATGACATCGGCGACAGGGAACTGCTAGCCGTTAAACTCGCTTTAGAGGAATGGCGCCACTGGCTGGAGGGGGCCGCTCAGCCCTTCCTCATCTGGACAGACCATAAGAACCTCCTGTACCTGAGAACCGCCAAGAGGTTGAATCCACGCCAAGCTCGCTGGTCCCTATTCTTCGCCCGCTTCAACTTCACGCTCTCCTATCGTCCAGGATCGCGGAACACCAAGCCCGATGCGCTCTCCCGTCAGTACTCCTCCGACAGCGAAGCGACTCCCCCCGCCACCATCCTACCCGCCACCTGCGTGGTGGGCGCCCTCACCTGGGAGATAGAGGAGACCATTCGCCGAGCTCTCCCGGGAGACCCCGATCCAGGGACCGGACCACCCGGACGGCGCTTCGTTCCTGCTGCCGCCCGTGGAGCTGTCATCCACTGGATCCACACAGCACGATTCACGTGCCACCCAGGCGTGAACAGAACGACGCACCTCCTCAAGAAACATTTTTGGTGGAAAACGCTAATAAGGGACGTGAGGGACTATGTGTCTGCCTGTGCCGTCTGCGCCCGTAATAAGTCATCCACCCAGCGCCCCGCAGGCCAGCTCCACCCGCTCACTACACCCCACCGGCCCTGGTCTCACATCTCCCTCGACTTTGTTACCGGTCTCCCTGCCTCGTCCGGAAAGCGTGTCATTCTCACCGTTGTAGATCGGTTTTCCAAGGCCGCTCACTTCATCCCGCTAGCCAAGCTGCCCTCAGCCGCTGAGACTGCCCAGTCGTTGGTTGCTAATGTGTTCAGGCTCCACGGAATCCCCTTGGAAATTGTCTCCGATCGAGGTCCCCAGTTCACCTCACAGGTGTGGAAGACCTTCTGTTCCGCTCTCGGCGCCAAGGTTAACCTAAGCTCCGGCTTCCACCCGCAATCCAACGGACAGACTGAACGTCTCAATCAAGAACTGGAGACTATGCTACGGTGCGTGGCCAGTCAAAACCCCTCCTCTTGGGTTACCTACCTGCCCTGGGTGGAGTACGCCCACAACACTCTAACCTCGTCCTCCACCGGTCTATCACCTTTCGAGGCGTCTCTCGGATATCAGCCTCCGCTCTTCCCTGAAGAGGACTTGACTCTCTCCGTCCCGTCAGCTCCACACCACCTTCGGCGCTGCCAACGTGTATGGCGCAGCGTTCGCAGCGCCCTCCTGCGTGCGAAGGAACGGCATGCGCACTACGCCGATCGTCGCCGCGCCCCAGCCCCTGACTACCAGCCGGGACAGAAGGTTTGGTTGGCTGCTGGGAACATCCCACTCCGGGGCACGTCCCGCAAACTAGCTCCCCGTTTCATCGGGCCATACGAGGTGGGCCGAGTCGTCAACCCGGTGGCGGTCAGGCTTCGGCTTCCAGCCTCCCGGCGTGTGCACCCCACGTTCCATGTGTCTCAGCTTAAACCAGTCCGCCTCAGCCCCCTGTGCCCTCCTTCCACGCCCCCTCCTCCCGCCCGGCTCATCGGCGGCCATCCGGCCTATGCGGTCCGGCGTATCCTGGATGCGCGCCGGCGCGGGCGCAGCTAGCAGTATCTCGTGGATTGGGAGGGGTACGGCCCCGAGGACCGCCTCTGGGTCCCGCGCTCCTTCGTTCTGGACCCTCGCCTCATCTCTGCTTTCCATGCTTCTCTCCGCAGGCGGGGTCCCGGCCTGTCGCCTGGGGCGACTCTTGAGGGGGGGGTACTGTCATGGTCCGCGGCCCGGCGTCTGAGGTGCTGATGGGATGCCCACTCCCGTGGGCGTGGCCGCTGACTCCACACCTGCATCCCATCCCAGGCGATCACCAGGTGGACCATTTAATCCTGCCCAGCCTGCTGCTCCACGCCAGTCCGTAGTCGTCCTTCAGCGATCACAGCTCGGCGTGTTTGAGCCACCAGCCTGTCCACCTGCCTGTCCGGAATTTGGATCACAATCAGCCCCAGCCCCCTCGCCCTTTCTGGAGCTTCTCCCCACGGACCCTCACCCCTCCCTCCGGTTCCCTTGGCCCCGCTATCATCCCTCCCACGGTCCCGCTCTCGGCGTTTCCTGTGCGATTCTTCTCCCGGTCCCTCGGTTTCTCTGGTTCCGTGCGTTTTCTCCCTTCTACTCTCCCGGGACACTCTCAGTTATAATAAAGTTTATTTTTTCTCTCGTACCGCTGTGTGTGTGTTCTGCTCCTGGGTCCAGCTTGTGTGTGTTGAACTTCGGTTCTTGACACAATGCTTCCATATTTTTGCTTAATTTAATTAATGTTAAACAATTAATAACTTAGTTTGTTTGAGATTGTATTTGGCCAGTTTTAAGACTCTGTAAGATCATTTTTATTGTATTCGGATGTACAAAACTTTATATTTGAAAGATGGCGCACTGTCCCTTAATCGTGATTGAAAGTGTTTACAGAAAGAAATAAAATAGGAAAAGTTCATACCTTCCTACGATTTTTCAAATGCCTATCTGCCTGCAGCACTTACAGTCAGCAGCTATAGTAACATGCCTCTTTTTTGTGTCAGATCAATTGTGGAAAGATGAGTTTAACAAGGAGAAGTGAGAGAAGGTCACGAGAAACAGATAAGATATTGAGGACCGACTGTGAGAAATAGCGGCTGATAGTGAGGTTTGAACACAAAGGAGAGTGAAGATGAAAGAAGGCAGCACGTAATGCGTAAACATGCTGACTGCTACTTAATATAATCTCAGTCTTTACATATTCCCTGGGTAATTTCTTGGACAGCGTTTATTTATATGCCTTAATACTGTCTATGCTATTTTGAAGACAGGGAATCAAGAGGTGTATTATAGCAGATGATAGCTGGTGTGTCCTCCAGATGTTGTCTGGGAAGTGATTTGCTAATGAAGGGCTCCTCTTGTCAGCTCTAAACCTCAGCGACAGTCGATGACATTGAAGAGGACACCTGCCTGTCTGACCAGCTGACAGAAAACCTCAGTTGAGACGTACGGCAAACTGACTGCATCTGTGCCTCTCTGTCTCTCTCACAGACCTCCCCCACCCACAACTACACAAAATAAATAAATGCAACCTCATCCAACAGAAATACGAGATGCTTTTAAAATGCTTTAAACCTAAATACCTGAAATGTCATGACAGACAATTCACGCAGAGTTAATATGAGGTGCAATCAGTTGACAGCATTGCATATTTATTCATGCTCACAAAAACACATTTTGTACCAGAGCTGTAACAAGGCTTCCAAAGTTCACAGCGCCAGTGTGCGGTTCACTGTGATCCCCTAGCTTGCCTGATGATTTGGCACTTGGCCCGGTGAATGTCGCCTCCTGTAACCAGTGAGTGAGTGTGTGTTTATGCGTATCTTCCTCACTTACCGCTGAACTACTGTGTAACCAGTACGTGGTGAGTCATGCTGGAGAGAGGTACAAATATCTGGCAATGGCTGCTGGGCAAGAGGAAGAAAAGTAAAATTGCAGCACTGGAGAGAGGGGGCGATGGCTCTCAGTGCCTGGTTTTGAAGGTGAAGCAAATGTCACTTTATATTACAATCACTGACTCTGATGCACAGCCATCAGCAGAAGCTATCAGATCTATGTTTGAAATAGATTTATGTACTATATAATTGTAACCTGTTCAGTCCTCATGAGGTTAGGGCCATAAATTGTTGGACAATTTTTGTAAATTTGCATCTGTACATGGATTTTAAAGCAAGTTATGATCATAAGTGCAGACTTTCAGCTTTAGTTCAAGGGCTTTTTTTCAACAAAAAATCTGCATTAACTGTTTTTACACAGAAGCTCCGATTAAGTGACGAGTGAAGCCTGTTCCCTTGTTATTTCATGACAAATGAAGCATACATAACATATGAAATTCATTCAAAGTTGAAACTTGGATTTGATATCATTGTACTATCATTTTAAATACAAGGGCCAGAGAGATGTCAGAGCAAGAGAGGGAAGCTATCATTAGGCTGGAAAACAAAACCTATCAGAGAGATATCAAAAGCTTTAGGGCTGCCCAAATCAGCCATGCGATAGTCTTACAAAGCAACACCACTGAGCAACACTAAAAGGTCTGAAAGACCACAGAGAATAACTAAAGTGCATGATGACAGAATTCTTTCTATGGTTGAGAAAAAGAGGTCGTTGTTATCAAGGTCTACAACTGAGAGACACCTTCATAGATGGAGCTGCAGTGGGTTTACAACAAGGTCCAAACCACTGGTTACACTCACAGGCAGACCGAATAAGACTAGGGCCTACACAGTTCGGTTCCACTGGCAGAAATCTTATAGCAGCCAGTCAAAGAGAGTCACTAGTGTTTCTTAATGATGTGACTGCTGATAGAAGTGGCAGGAGGATTTCTGAGGTGTACAGAGGTATATTTCAGCCAAATGATGGAAAACTGATCAAACGCTGCTTCCCAGTGCAAATGTAAATTGACCCAAAGTGTGGTGTAAAAGTGTTTCTTGGGATAAAGAAACCAAGTGAGTCACATGAACTCACAAAAATAAATATAGAAAGATCCACAAACATGCAACTGAAGGTGCCGCTTTGGTCTGCACTTCAGTGCATCTTGACTGTTTGACCTAAAATTTTAAAGACCACCACATTGGTGGTCTTTAAAATTTTTTCTTTCTCCAATAAGTGATGATCCTAACTGTAGCAAGTCCCCACAGCACATTCCTGAATAAAGAAAATATATGGTCAGGTAACATTGATTCAGTCAGTGACCGGCACATATCAGATTCTGGCTAAGGACAATATTGCACACAATATTGCACACATGTTAATTATCCCACAAACAAACAGCAACTGAAGACAGCTGCGGTAAAGGTCTGGTAGAGTATCTCAAAAGAGCAAACAGCATTTGGTTAAGTCTATGGATTTTCTTCCAAATGTTGAAAACAATCCTTATATTTAAAATAATGTTGGTTTGCGCTTCATCAGATAGTTTTTGTCTGAATAAAAATCCACTGTGGTGATGTACACAGACAAAACTACGAAACTGTGTCTTTGCCCCCAACTGGAAGGTCAGGATTTGGGTATACTAGCCAGCAGAGGGCAGTGTAGGGTAAAATGTGAGACAGTCACGTCATACAATTGGGATTTGTAAACGATTCTAACACGTAACCTTTTCCTGGTTTTTAAAAGGTCATATTACCTTATTAATTTCACAGTACATTCAGCAACTCTGTCACCATTTGCTCTGATAAAATGAAACGGTAAGACATGTGCTTTCTAATCTGTGTTCTTTAGCTTTCACAGCTCATTCATCTTTACCCCGTCACTTTATTTTCTCTGCAGCCTGCTGAACCTTTTGCCAATTAGTTTTAGTCCTCTGAGCATCAGCCTAGATGCAGTACCCCTACCAGTGTCTCACAGGAAGAGCCAGAGTTGAGTCACAGTGGGAGTCATGCAGGGACAGCTAATGGCACTCAGGCTGATGCAATATACCTCTGTGCAGCAGCATTTAGAGGGGACCCCCCCCCCAACCCAAGGGAGCTGGGTAACATTGTGACTGTCCTGACTGAGCTACTGCAAAGTCACACACCTCCATCACTGTGGTGGAGCACCATGCAGATTGGGCCTTGCTTTTTCTGTTATGGGCAGTTGTGGTGCAGTTTGTCTTTGCTGTGGACAGAAAATCAGTATGCATGAATGACGGAGACAGTAACGCAAGCTTCTGAGTGTGTGTAATGTTTACTTGTTTGATGCCAACTCTGCTATACAATCTGTCCCATTAATTTCGACAGAAAATCATGTCCCCCGTCTGGTGGCCACTTACAGTGAGTTATGGCTGCTTGTCCGAGCGAGCTGTTGTGATGAAAGGCAACTTTGCTGGGAAAAGTGGACCAAGAAGCAAGTGAGAACAAGCGCAGATTTACAGCACCCCTGGAAACACACATACGCACCCACACACCCACCCACACCCACCCAGAGGACTGTGACAGAGTGATTTAGTGGCTTTTAATCATTCCTAAATTGCCTGTCGTTCTCTCTCACACAGCAATACTTGATTACACACACCGGCACACTACATGAAACAGGATCCCACTCCTGTCAGACAGTGGAAGTGGCCTGGTCCAGGGTTTTGTGGGTGATGGGGTAAGAAAGCATGAGGGTTCATTACATCAAAGAAAAGTGCAGAGTGAGCAAGGAGAGAAACATTCGTACCGTAAATCTCTGCTGTACAGAGCAGGACCCTGAAGACTAAAACTCCATCACTGGCATCTGAGAGATGTCTGATGAATCACTGAATGCAATAAATCAGAAACAAACAAACAAATAAATACATTGAAATCCCCAAATCCCAAGAATCCAAAAATCACATTACACTGCCTTTCCAAAGGATTTCTAAAAAAATACAGAGCCAGATACTCGTGTTTCTAAATCCAAGCTCAGCGTAGTGCCAACCTGATGTTCGTGGGAAGAAAGCATTGTTAAAAATCTGCCCCTTTTTTATTTGTAAACATAGCACTAACCATCCTTTTATTCTTTAAACACAAACTTAATATGAAAATATACTCCATGACTCCTGTGAACAAGACCGACTTTTAAACTTGAGTCATGTTGTGGCTTGTGCTTTTAAGTGCATTTGACTTATTCGTTGTGTAAGTTTTGGTAATAATCAGGCATGATCACGCAGGAGAAAGCAGTATTTCCCAAACTTCATTAAAGCTGAAGTTTGGATTTGGTCTCTCTTTTCTCTTTCATTTGAACACATCACAAAGGCTTCATTGAAGTTTTAAGATTCAAGAAAAAACAAAACAAAATAGCAAATGTAAATCCCCCCCCCTCGCACACACTCACTCTAATGCAAAATCATGTGAGTATGTGTTTTGGAACCCCCGAGGGAGCTTGACTCCCAAGTGTACAACTACCGCCCTAATGGTTAGGGAGTAAACAGTTAGTCAGTAAATCTGCACCAACACATGACTCATCCTCTTTCATATTGTTCAGTCTGTTCTGTGCAAAGCTAAGCCTCGACAACTATAGCAAAAACAACATATGTTATTTGGCTGGAGCTGCAGCTGTAGAGACCCAGGGCTTTTAAGGTCATATTTGCAAATTGCTCTCTAACACAGGGAGGGTGTTGAAATGTGTGAACGCGGCTTGGAGATGGGAATTCACAATCTTTCCATCCATCTTTGGGCTGCTTTGAAAGGTTTACAGTTTTGCTGGTTTGTTTGACATGAGCCCGAGTTCATGATGCGTGGCCGCTGTCTGAATGACCAGTGACCCTGCTTGCTAGTAGGGCAGAGATTAGCACTAATGCGCAGACATACACGCTGAGCTACACTAGGAAACTCACGCAGTCGCTGCAAAACCACAAAGTAATTCTACAAAAGACAGCAGATGCACAGTCAACTGTCTACACGGCACCATCATAAATAAATCTGATGATGCAACTGAGGGCAAAGTATAATCCCCTGGAGAACAGTTTAAAATACTAACACACTAACATTGATTAACCCTCAAGCGACCAAGCTATTTTAATGACTAAAATGAGGGAACGGGATAATTGGTGACAGCATTGGTTTTTATACATGAATACTCATTTTAATGGCCCTGTTTGTGTTTATCATACATACGATGCACATATATTCTAAAATGTTCTGATCAATTCTGCAAAAAACAGAAACTGTCTCAACAGAATTGCATTTGTATATATAGTCCTTGTCTGTTACTTCTTATAAAAAATTGTATTTTTTTTAGTATTACTATGGAAAAAAAACCTTTGAGGTTTGAGTGAATTATGTATCATTGACTGTCAAATGCCAGCAAATTACAACAAACTCATTTATTCAGGTTTTTGCTGTGTGTAATTCTTCTATGTTTCTGTTTAAACAGATATCTGAACAAATATGTTGTTTGCAAATGTGTAATACTAAAAATATCTGTAATCTCAGATTACTCAGATTACTCAGATTACTCAAATATCTAAAACTGCACCCAAATTATATCTCTAATTGAGTAATCATTACCAACAGATTAAAAATAATAACAAAAAAGCCTCTAATGACCTCTCATGACTTTCTTTTACTGTTTGGCACACCTACCTTTAGGGTCTCTGCTTCTTCACTACATCTATGAATCTTCTCTTTTCCGCTTAAGTTCCATATTCAACATACTTTGTCCAATATATCTACTATCCCTCTCTGCACACATCCAAACCATCTCAACCTTGCTTCTCTATCTTTCCCTCTGATATACTCATTTATAATTCTGCCCATTCTGCCCTCTCCCCAAGAAATCATTAGTATTTTCCACTCTGCCACCTCCAGCTCAGCCTCCTATGCTTTTGTGAGTGTCAATACTTTTGTCACCAATAACAAAAAAACCTAAGGAACAATTGTAGGAGAAGTAGAAAAAACTACAAATATAAAAAGGCCCATATAAGTCTAAAGCTGGAGTTTTAAAGTTTTAAACCCCACAGGTTATCTGTAGGTTAAAGCAAAGCAACTGTGTCCCCATGTGATCATGTCTAAATATTGCTAGCACTATAACTAGTTATACCTCAGCCAGTAAGGGCTTAAAAATAACAGGGTTGTATCTAATTGCACTTCTGTAGTAAACTTTTCACTTACAGGAGGAATAATTGTGTTGTTTCTTTATGTAAAAGTGTCCTGCTTTTAATGCTGGTATTCACAGTAATAGAGTTAATTCTTCTGCTCATCTTGGCTCCACTTTGGCCTTGTGGGAGTTATTTTGAAATGTCAGCCAACATGACCATATTTTTGGAGGTTGTTTTAAAGGATACAGCTGGCTTATTTTTCATAATAAATGAACATGTCACCCAAATGCAACATCATGCCTCTTTTACACAGTTTCATTAGGTTTTGGGTGACAGATTGACACAATTGGTAGGGCATATTTGGAGATATGGAGCATTTAAAATTAATTTTATTTAATTTTTGATAGATTTAACTTTGGTATGGCCGAATTTGGGTTTGTTGATAGCATTAATAAGATACTACCTGGGCCTCGTACCTGCAGGTGACGTTTAACGGTGCTTTTAAAAAGGCAGACTGATTCTGATTTGTTTTTATCACTGTGTGTTATCTGCAGTGTCGTTTTAAAGAGTAAGCAAGATGCCCATAGTGTGGATGGAAGGTCTGTGCAGGCAGCCATCAGCAGTGTTTGACTCTCTCCACCCTCCTTTTTCCCATTTACAGAAATATTGAATGCCATAAAACTTGTGTGTCTGTCTCTCACACTGTTGTGTGAGAGACACAGTGTGTCTCCGTCCCTCCTGTCTGGGGCTTATTGAGATGTATAGGATGACACAGGTGTTATCACATAAAGCCCCTAACTGTGCCACCCATTCTGATGGTGATCCTACTTTGGGATTTGCAGAGACGCACATCAAAATGATGTGTGTCACATTCATCTCACATCACCCTGAGAGGTAGACCCTGTAATCCCCAAAGGAGAGAACAGAAAGGTTTCAACATGCATTTGCTGGATTTGGTTCTGTCATTTGCAGACATGAGTTTACTCAGGGAAAATCGAGTCATTCTCTTTTCACTTTTCTTTAACCTCACAAACACAAAAGATCGTAGACTGCTCAACCCTGCCCAAAGCTTCGGATAATAGAGTTGTAAAAGTACAACAAAAACACACGTACCTAAACCCATAAAAGGGACTCGCCTCCTTGCTTAGAAAATATGTGGATAATTATTATCAACAGCAATATGTATCCAAGGTTATACATGCAATAAAGCCAAAGAAGTTGCTTAAAATAAATATGATGGGGTAAAAGACACGAACACTTTCCCTGTGCAGCGAGAGATCATTTGCATTGTGGCATTTTAGATGCTTTTCATTTTTACTTTCGAATGAACGTCACTCTGAGTTTTGGCACCATTAAAACTATGATACATTAACCAGCACCAGTTCACATTGGACTTTGCATACAGTGATCACTGTACAGTGATACAGTGATTATTTTGGCATCAAAGGATGTTTGACTGATTATTGACTGAGCTATAACTTGTATACATATCTTGACAAATGGCAAAATGGCAATTAAAAACTCTTTTTGATAAGTAGGTCAGACTGTGATATACAACGAACTGCATATGCTGGCCTGAGTCACCTCACACAAACACACAGAAGCCATCTTTGCTCAACTTTTCAGATCATGTTTCCTTCTCCCTGGCTCTGTCATTGTATAGACGCAGCAATTACATCTGTGTGTGTGTGTGTGTGGCTGGTGTAACACATACGAAATACGGCAAAAAAAGAAAGGCTAGAAAACAGTTTTAATAAAGTTATCACCTCCTAGAAGGATCCATGTTGAGCCGTTTCACATGCCGTTCTCAGCAAATCCCCCATCACCAGCGCCGAAACAAACGCATTAAGGAAATACTTACACATCAAAGCGTCATGACAAATGCCCAGAGGAAGTGGGAATTAATCATACTCCATCCATTTAGTGAGGTGATGGACTCACACTGTTCATGGCTCATACAGCATTACATATTTACTCATTATCCATCATCACCGTTGCCACTGTGTAGGAACACATGTGCAGCTGTGGTGCAGAGACACAGCCACACATATAATCACAGAAGCTTGTGGAAATCCAGAGTCTATTGGCAATGTTCCTGGTTCCTGCTATAAATTAAACTGATGCTGCTCATTGTGAAACATCGAGCAGACTGATTAATGACAATGTTCAGCGACTGCACACAGATAAATGTTTGTGTGTTTATGTTTCTGCACAGAGGTTCCTTTAAATCCTTGCAGTGATTTTACTTGAGCCTTGCTGTGGTGTGTGCATGCCACTGTGCTTTTATGTTCCTTTGCAAGTTTGCTGTCAAACACTATGGCAATCTGACTTATTTATGCCACAAAGGTGTGAGAGGTCACACAAACCCACATGTAAATAATTAAACAACAACATCACCAACCAATACTCACATGTGTGATGTAATAAAGAAATAACAACTACAGGCTACAAAATCGAGGAAATCTGTTCACACCAAAAACATTGATGTTTCAGCGTGGCATCTCTTTTTTCTCCAAGTGTAGGCTACTTATTTGGTCTGGCTTTCTTTGTGAATTTGTACAACTGGTGCATTCCCAGTAGACCATAGCATACCTCAAAACACAGAATTGATATTTGAGACCACCTTCTGGTCAGTCTCAAATATCATCTTTATATCTGGATAACTTTCTTGCCAAATATGATCCAAATAGGAGCCAAATATACAGTATAACATCTCTGGCATTTACATCAGCAAATAACCGATATTATCTATCTGGTGGTTTAAAATAGGTGCCCTGTGATCAAGTCTAATTCCCGGCCTGACTTATTATTCTCTGCCTCCCATTTTTGCTAAACTAACTGACAGATGAAATAAAGTCATTTGGTGTGTTGATGTCATAAATTGTAGTGAGCAAAAATAGGAAACATATTGCAGAATATTGCAGGAATGCCTGTATTTGCTGACTGGTTTCAGCTGCTTGATATATAATTCAGAGTTTCTAGCTTGTTCGCTGCTATGAGACTTGTACCTTCCAATCATGTGAGCATAACACACGGCTCCAGAAAGTTCGATATGAATACCTCAAATACAGTTTGTTTGTCAAACACCTGAAAATGTTATATATTGTTTACATATTTCTTTATCATTTTATTAGTTAGTTTGATTTAGATTTACTCATTTGAGGTCGTTCTGTAAAACTCTGGAGAGCTGCTTCGACAGGGGTTAAAATTGTGAAAAGGTGCATGTTAAATCCTAAACTAAAACATTTTCGAGCCCTAATCATGTCTTTATAAACCCTTTAATATATTATTAGTAGTAACAAAACAAACAAACAGAGACATGAAGACAACAAATAGCTAATCTTTCCTCACATTAAAATCAAACCATATCCAAACGAGTGCAAATACTGCAAATGAAGCATGTCAATGTTTTTTTTAGCGATTCAAAGGATCCCAAACATTACATGGTTTCAAACACTATATAAATCTGACCGACTTTCTCTGTCCTTAGATCTTTTCAGATACCTGTTATGATCTTTGCTCACTAGTAGCTCACTGGGGCGATCGTGGCTCAAGAGTTGGGAGTTTGCCTTGTAATCGGAAGGTTGCCGGTTCGAGCCCCGGCTCGGACAGTCTCAGTCGTTGTGTCCTTGGGCAAGACACTTCACCCGTTGCCTACTGGTGGTGGTCAGAGGGCCCGGTGGCGCCAGTGTCCGGCAGCCTCGCCTCTGTCAGTGCGCCCCAGGGTGGCTGTGGCTACAATGTATCTTGCCATCACCAGTGTGTGGATGACTGGATGTGTGAAGCGCTTTGGGGTTCTTAGGGACTAGTAAAGCGCTATATAAATACAGGCCATTTACCATTTAGTAGGAGGTTGCGTTCCCGAGTGCACAACATTTTGGATGTTTGCATTTTCTTCCTCCAAAATAGCGCTATTAGCCTTTTCACCATAACATTTTGCTTCATTTCCTATTTGTTAATTATTTATTATAGATGTGTTCTTGTGGATATGAAGCAAATAAAAACTGCTTTGGGTTAAGTGGCATTTATTTGTTTTAAATAATCACTCTCTTTCCAAAACAACATTTCTATCTTTCTAACAACTAAACCTGCCAAAGTGCTGTTGCGTGTTAGTGGAAAGAAAAGCAGCCAGTGAATGAATCTCACGTCAGTCGGCTGTAGGTGAAACCATGATGAAGCTGAGCTTTTTTATCAAAGAAAAGAAACCAGCACGGCCCGAATGACACAAAATTCTGTTGCACCTATTTTCTTCAAATGGTCTGAAAGCACAAGTTATGTGATAGTTGAAAGAGAACTGCCTTTTGTTTGTTTGTTTGTCTGTTTCTGTATGCCCACATCACTGTACGAGCACACACCAGTTCTCACACCAATGAACTGCTTTGCCAGAGTGACAATATTGTTCGTGTGGGCTTTTCTATTTAAGCGATTCCTCTGAAATCAGTCCGTGAAAAAGTCCAACAGATGCATCAGACTGCTGAATGTTATCAGTGCATCACTTGTGCTGTGTACAACAACATCTGTTTTTTTGTTTATACTGCATCGGGGAGGCCTTGATAAACTCTACATTTGAGGCCAGACTTTGTCGTTCTGTATTGATATAATAAAGCATTTTTTCTTTCTTTCAAAACTTTATCTTTAAACAAAAACTGCAAAGCAAAAACGAAAGAAATTAATAATATGCCACTTATAGAAAGCATTTCCAATATTAAGTCATATTAGGGGAACATTTTGAACCCTCTTTAAAAGGTGTGTAGTGCACTTAATAAATGTAAATCTTTCGGTTGGAGACTAAAGAAACTGCTTCTGTTGGTTTAACCTAAAACATCTTTTGAACTTTGGAAAGACGTCCTAAGAGACCTGTGACATTTGGGACTTTTTGTGTTTCTCTTTCTTTCGTTTTCACTCTTGTCATTTCTCCAAAGACTTTGATGTATTGGTTTTACTGTCATTCTCATGATTTCCTCTGTATACCCAGGGATGATGATGTCTGTGTCACCATTGTTATGAGGTTGTCTGTTCTACGCTTAACTGTTTTGGCCAGTAGTGCCAATAAACTTGATATTGTTATTGTGATCCCCAGAGAATCGCGATTTATGATTTTGGAGTCCACCTGACTTCTCTTGTAGCGCCAACATAAGGTCAAAACATTCAAAGTAAGACAGCTAAATTTATTTCACCCAGGGCAAATGTTGTTGTAGTGAGAAAGCTTATGCAGTGAGTGGCTCCTCTGAGACATTATTTTGTTGTTCCTTTCATAAAGTGTCTCAAAGAAAGAAAGAAAGAGACAGTAATAAAGTAACACCCACTGGATGACAGATTCCTCAAGATTTTATATGCCACAAATGATATTTCTCTTTTATTTCTTTTTTATTATTCCAAACAAATGTAGCCTTTATTTGTTTGATTTGTTCTCATGTGTAAGCTGGAATTTATGTTTTAAATGTCCCTTTTCCAAAGGAGCTATTTATGCAGTCCAGCTGTTCTCCTCGATCGTTTCTCGCTGCTTTTATCTGTTGCATCACCCTCGAGCTGTCACTACAGGCAGCTCTGCAAACTGAGGAGGGGGGGGGCTACTAATTATTACGCCTCCTGCTTAGCAAACTACTTATTACACATGCAAACACAGAAAATCACATGTACAAAGAGGCGTTGCACAAATAACTTTGGGATGCGTGAGGCGCTGGTCTCTGCAGGAGGTTTACTCGGAGGATGCAGTGCTGTTAGCAGACAGGCTAGTTCCTGATATGTTCCATCTTGGTTGTCAATAAAGAAGATCAAAGGATGAAAATGTCCTCTCCATAAAGACATGAATGTCTCGTAACCCAGGGGAGAGTCTGTGCGTCCATGACCAGAATAAATCACTGGATGACCCAGAGCTAGACAAATATCTTCCAGTAATCCAGATTTTCCATCTGTCCCCACTTCATTCATTAAGAGGAGCGCATCCCATTCATTATTATATTTTAAAACAAAAGAGGAAAATTAAAGTAAGAAGAGCTAAGTGGTCTCAGCGACACTTTAACTAGTCGATTAAGTGATAGCTTGTATTCACTAAGAAAGCACATCCTAAGATATGCTATCTTTTACAAATTTATAAGAGATTATGAGGGGAAATGAGAAAATGTGAATGAGGAGATGGGGACGTGTGCGTGGATGTTTTTTTTCTGTCCGGTGAATGGACTGCACAGGGTTTCTTTTTCGAACCATTTTTACCAACATGAGAGAGAGAAAAAGGGCGAGATTGTGGATCCTGGAATATAGATTGCTATTCTCTGTCACCCTCATCTCGCCATGACCAAATCTATTTCCTCAAAGGAGCCTGGAAAAGCTTTTAGCGGGTGCTCAAAAATGTACAGCACAAAAGACATAGTCATGCTGTGATCGAAGGTCATGCTATAAAGTGTCATGCGGAGAGCTGAGCCTTTGTAAGGTGCTCTCAACCCACTGCTCTACCACTGAGACCTTTTCACCTTCCAGCACCTTCTCCTTCCCACCATAAGGCTGTAATTGCAAGCAACATGGATTCTACCGCAGCAGTAACATATAGAGCTGCTGCTAGTCTGGGTGCTTCAGAGGGTTTTAGTTAGTAAAAAAACAAACTGCAAACACGTGTAAGTAGGTTAAAAGTTTGTGTGTGTTTGTGTGCATGAATGGAGAAAATGGGTCAGTTTATTTGTAGTTTTCATTCCTGCCTTCACATTGCTGTGAATAAACAGTTATCATTGTCTATGAAGCCATAAAGCCAAGTGATGAAGAATACTTATAAAACCAGGTGCTTTTGAAGGACCAGTAATTTTGTGTTTGTATTAGCATCCCTGTGTAATGACGGGTGTATAGATACAGTTTTTCTGGGTGTTTGTTTCTAGTCAATCCTTTATGGGACACACTGTTGCAAATACCACGATCAGAGTTGAGGTCAGATTTGAACAGTGGCATAAATAAACATATTTCAGATCATAAAATAAAGTTTAATATTAGACAACGATGAGTCAAATCTAAGATTTAATGACAGTTTATTAAGGGAAAAAGCTACCCAAACGTGCCTGGCCCTATATGAAAAAGTCATTTCCCCCTAAACCTAATAACTTGAGGTGCCACCCTTGGCAGGAAGAACTGCAATCAAGCATTTGCAATAACTGGCAATGAGCTTTTCACATCGCTGCGGAGGAATTTTGGTCCACTCATCTTTGCAGAATTGTTTTAATTTGGCCACTTTGGAGGATTTTGGGGCACGAGTGGCCAAAACATCTCAGTTGTACTTATGCACAGACTGGGCTACTCCAAAACCTTCATTTTCTTTCTTTCACTTTAAGTAAGAGTTTCTTTCTTACCATTCAGAGATCGACTTTCTCATGTGCTTCGGATCTTTATCCCACTGCATAACCCAAGTAAGCTGTACATGGTCCTTCAGGATTTTTTGGTAGAGAGCAGGATTCACAGGTCCATGCAAGTCGTCGAGGCCCTGAAGCTGCATAACACCCCCAGACGATCCCACTACCACCACCACGTTTGTGTTCATTTGACATCATAAGTAATGGAATGAAAACATTTCAAAAAGTTCAGTTTTGTCTCGTCATTCCACAAAAAACTTTCCCAAAAAGCTTGAGGATCATCAAGACGTTCTTTGGTAAATGTAAGTCGAGCCTTTTTGTTCTTTTTGGTAGTTTTCACATGATCTCCCGTGGATGCCATTTTTACCAAATCTCTATCTTACTGTTGAGTCCTGAACACTGACCTTACCTGAGAGTGTTACTTTTCCATGTGAGCCAGGTAGGTTTGGATAGTTTCTTTCCTTAATAAATGAAATCACAATTTAAAAACTGCATTTTGTATTTATTCAAGTTATCTTAGTCTGCTATTAAAATGTGTTTGATGAGCTGAAAAAAGTAACTGTGACAAATATGGAAAAAATATGAAATCCAGAAGGATTTCCCAGCACTGTATTATAAAATCTAACACAATATCATCACTGGGGAATTGTTTTCTTAATTAAAGGAAACAACAACAACAACAAGAGCAAGAATAGTGTTTTTGAAGCAAACTGCACAGTCCTATTAGGGGAAAACAATCCATGTGTGCATATAAGCTTTAGTACACTCAAACACACAGAACATTTCTATGAAAGGTGGAACTCAAGGGAAATAAAAGCAGGAGGATAGAGGCAGTAAAGTCATTCAGACAGATTCAAAAGAAAGCAATCAGCCGAGTGAAGACACCTGGACTGATCTGTATTGCACACAGACAGTCGAACCAGGTCCTCTCAAGGTCTCATCACAGAAGCAGGGAGATCAGGGCAGATGATGTGCTGCTGATTTGAATGTTGGTTCAGTACAAACACAGTCAAGTAAGTATATTCAATTTATTTCTTTTGATTTCAAGAAAATATCATTGCTAATATAGTTGTAGTCCCTGAATCTCTGGACGTCTCCAATCCCAGAGATGACACAGTTTAAAGAGTAAACTGCAGGTGCACGCCGATAATTCACAACAGATATCTACAATTTTTTTTTGCACAAATGAAAACGCGGGGATATTTAATAAGATTAACAGTGAGTGAGTTTAATTAATTGTCTCAGTAAGTCCTCGCAGTGAGCCGGCTTGCACTGTAAATGGAAATGAAATGCAGCCTTCATTAGTGTTATTAATTAACAAGTATCTCCTGCTACTCAGGTGTGGTGAAAGCCGCAGTAGAAGAGGTGTGTCGCCCTGTGTCGACAGAGCAGCAGATTAAATCGGTTTAGAAATGTACCGCATTGCTGAGGACACGTAATACGGGGCAGTGTACGGCCAGTGTTTTTTTAATCAGGTGTCACCAAGTGTGTGTGGACCTGACAGCAAGAGGACTGGTAATAGAAAGCAGAGTGTCATATGGAGGTCGGGCAAGCATGAGTCTATCATATTGTCTTTCTGCTCCTGTTGTCTGGCAGTGAGGAGGATGGTTGGGTAGAGAAGTTGGAAAGAGAGAAAAAGTTGAGGAGTAGAAATAAAGAATTGCTCATTTTTCACTTTTCCTCTCTCTGCATTTAACGCAGCCGTTAATGGAGCATTGTGACTATCACCATGCCTGTTCAATAGACTGCCATAAATTTTATGTTATGAAGGTAAATAAAGGAATATAATAATAAAAAGGAGCAACAAAAAGTAAAGAAAGAACATATATTAACATATTCCTTACTCTGGTATGATCTGTTTCAGGATTCTTTGTAATGACATCAGCCTAAAGACTCTTTTTCAGGCCAACCAGCACCTCCGTCAGTGAATCAAACATTGCACTTTATCAGACTAATGATAACATGGCATGTTGTGTTAGTCAAGCCACTCATTCCCGCTGCAGAGAAAGGAAGCAGCAGATAAAACTGTCATGCCACTTGAAGTGCGCAGACAGACCACACCTGTTAGCTGCTTCATCGGCGCTGCAGCCACACGATCGCACCCCCCTGATTGAGATTCTGATGACCTGTCTCTTCTAATCCAACACGGTTCCATAACCTCCTGCTAATGTAATGTTTGTTAACAGCGAACGCATGTGACTTTGTCAGTTTACCTCAGTTTTGGCTCGTGACGTGTCCCTGGCTGGAAGAAAATGACAGCTGTGTCATAATCAAATCAGCAATATTGTCATTCTGTATGCGTGGCAGGAAGTAACTGTTGTAACATTTAGTGAAAGGTCTCCACGCTTAGCTCAATTATGGAAAATGTTGATTGTGGTGTAGAAATCTAATAACGGGTGAAATGGTGTAATGGCTGAAAGAAGGCTCTTGGAAAAACACATTTAATGCACTATACCGTAAATGGTTTAGGAAGTCAGGCTGAATGCTTCCCAGTCTCAAATACAAAGGCTTTTATTCAGCCTCTCGGCATCGTTGACCATATTATCCTGGCATAGTGGGGATTTTGCTTCTGCAAAGCCTTCCAAAGGGACAAATGAAACAGACAGACAGCATTCACAGAATTATGAAAGGGCCTCTCACAGTTTTGTATAGCAATACACATGGCTACAAATAATATGGGGGTGAAGCTGCATACTGTGGTTAAAGAATGTGCTATGGCTGTTTAAAAAGATAAAAAATATATAAATTTTAGGTAATGTATAGAGTGAAATCTTACATCTTTTTCAACTTATGACAATAAAGTCAGCACAGAAGAAAGAAAGAGCAAAACCCAGTTGGACACCATCAAAAACAGATGAAGATTTATACAAATCTGTGTGTGGATGCTGTTGGATGAGATTGCCGGGCTCTACCTCTGGCTCTAACATCCATCTAAATGCTTTATGCACTGATGGATGTCTAGAGAGCATGAAGGTGAAGGCTACTACGTCTTAATAAGACAACATGTGAAAACAAACACATATACGCAGGAAGAAACACAGATAAAAACACAGACAGACATAAACAGACATCATGTTTCATTCAAAGTCCATTAACATACACAGAGCTCAGACGATGTGATGAGCCACTGCTTCTGCATTTTCAGTTCTGCTCAATTTCATCTGCTTCATTACTCGGCATCCCCCCGCTTTTTCTGCCTCAGTCTCTCTGCCTCTTACTTTTCTTTTCCTCTCTGTCTCTCTGGATTTGGAGTGAATTGGGTGCGTCGACAGCTCCAACTTGTCAGCCTACTGTTTTAGCAAAGGCCTGAGAGACATAGAGTGAGAAGCTTGTATTTGATGGAGTGTTTGGGAGGAATGCCTCGCCTTCGTGTGTGTCACTGTGTTTGTCATACACACTGAGTCAACACTTTGTAGAACCACCTTTTGCTGCAATTACAGCTGCCAGTCTTTTAGGGTCTGTCTCTACCAGCTTCTACAGACTGAAATCTTTGCCCATTCTTCTTTGCAAAACAGCTCCAGCTCAGTCAGATTAGATGGACAGCGTTTGTGAACAGCAGTTTTCAGATCTTGTCATGAAAGAGTTCAGGTCTTAGGAGGTTAAATGGCATTTTTGCACATGCACACTGTAGATACAAATGTGGACTTAACTGAGATGAGACTAGTTGCTTGACAAGTGACCCGTGGTTCTCCTGTCATTGCTCTGAGATAATTTAAAATCTGCACTGTGCATGTGCACTGATATGTGTGAAAAATCAAGGTAGCATTAGCAAGTAAATTAGCATGTCAACAGGTAAGCTTTCTCTTAATAAACCCCATAGCCAACATTTGGGATGTAGAGGGAATAAGATGTATTAGTGTGTTTTTAAGAGAATACAAAGTATTTAAAATGAACTTAGTCTCCATAGCAGTAGTATTAATCTATATTGTGCACAATATTGCATAAAATACGGGAAGAAATGTTCTGTTTAATGCTTTGAGTAAAGCATTAAAGGAATGAGGACGGGCATCACAGAATCATTGATCTGCATATTTGAATTTGGTTCAATTTGTCTCATTCTTGTGTAACATTTGTTTTGTCTGTTTTTCCCCCTGCACACCAATAGTTTGCATTATATGAAGAAATATTTTCAGCTGTCTCTCTTTATCTGTGAAACAGCTGCAACAACATCTGATTTGTTGTAATCAGCAGTAACCAACACAAAGGTATGAATCACTTTCCTATCTTGGCACTGATTTCATGAGACAGTACCTGCTAGCAGCTTCTGATTTCAGTACAAGAAAGATAGAGCTGTGGGAGCAAAGACTCCTTCTGTCAATCCAGTCAGGGGGATAAATCAAAGGCATTTCTAAATTTAGTTCTGAATTAGTGACACATTTTGTAGTAGAAAGCAATGGGCTAGTGGTTACTAAGCAACTGATGCTAGGCAACCTTGTTGGTAAGCATTGATTGTGCTTTAGAGGAAGTTGGGGGCTGATTGAGGGTGGGGTGTGTTCAAAGATAAAAAAAAACCCCAACCTCTTGCTGCTTTGAACACACTGTGTATGCAGTCATTTTCCTGGGTGAAGTGAATGGAGGTGAAAAGCTTGGATAACACTGTGAGCTCCTAATAGCTGTTTTCCTTTAAGATCTGATAGGACATGGTGTCTCTGACAGCAAATGACTCCAAACAGACACGAGAATAATAACCGACTTGCCATGTTCCAACTGAATAAGTGGCTTTTGTGATGGTATTCGTCATCATTTACTGCAGAACTGATAATGTCATCAATTACCACCCCATTTCTTAAGTGGAGATGGACTGCGTTGCATACTAATGACTGCGTCGAGCTTTATTTGGGTCTGCAAAGCATACGTTGACTCTACAACTATATGTTGGATTAAACTGTGAAAGAATTCAACAACTGCTTTGTGTGAGTTCTGTTAATAACAGACTGAGTTGATGACAGGGACAGTGAATGGACTCTACTTTCTCTTAAAGTTGTTTACTGATACTTTCTTTTTGTTTATTCTCAGGAACATTGATCAGGAAGCACAGACACAGTGCGATTTCTTAACTCAAGTATTTTCTCTCCCGTTAGCACCCGTTTCTTTTTTTTAAACGAGCCATCCAAGACAAGGCACATGTGCTAGAGCTGTGCAGTGTAAAGCTCTGCACAGAAAGAAAAGAATGGTTCAAGAACATTATTGCTACTTTCATGAATAATACAGAGCGTTAGCAAGCAGACACGACAGACCAATTTTATTCCTATTAAAAATTCACATTTTTGTGAGAAGGTCATATGTACGTTGAGAAATAATACCATTTAAGACTGACACCACTGCAAGCTGAAGCTGTGAAACAGGGCGTGTAATATCACTGGAATTCATTTTCAACTTAGGGTGTTCATTTCATCATCTGAAATAGACACACTCTGGGCAAAGTGTTTCATACATACAGTTTGAGAGCTCAAATATAAAATAACTCACTTAAATGTAGTAGATGCGTCTCTGGTTGTGGTCAAAAGTTTACAAAGTTTACCATGATCATTTCTTCGAATGGTTCTTTTTCCAAGAATGATTCTACACCATAAATCGTACTGAACTGAAGAAGCTTCTCTGATGAGAGGTGAAACGTCTTCAAGCAACTTAAAGAAGTCCAGACGCTTTTCTTTGCAAGCTCCTTTGACTACGATGACCTGGATGACTGAGAACCTTCACAGACATACACCACAAATCTTTAATTAATTTTAAGAAAGGTTTATGTGCAGATGTTTACATTTATTTTGGATTTTCTCTAATGCAAACAGGGCTTTTTAATTCTCTGGAATTATGAGGTGATTAGGTTAAGAGCCTCTGAGTTTTATTTGTTTATGTTCTAGTTTTTGGTTTTCGCTTGCTTTCATGTCTGTTCCCTTTTTCGTTTCCAGTCTCTGTTCTGTCTTCAGCATCTCCAGTCATTGTCTGTCTGATCTTTGTGTTGTCTCCCTAGTCTGCCTGTTTGTCCCCTGTCCTACAATCAAGCTCACTTGTCCTTGTTTGAGTCTCTGTGTGGGTTATTTCCTATCTTATTTTAATAGTCTCTTGTCCTGCGTGTGTTATGTTCATTTTTGTTTTCCCAGTTTCGTTAGTCAGATTTAGTTCACCTGTGCCTTGTTTTCCCCTGCTGTGTTTGGTCTTTCTAATTATCTCATGTATATCCACAGTGGACCGTGACACCGGTGTTCTAGCAACAAAACTGACATCTTCATGCTCGACTGATACTGCCTTTTGGAGAAAAGCTTTATGATCAGAAATGGGTGCAAATTGGTCCAAATTCTTGAACTTCACCTCAAATAAACAGCTAGACTGTCACAAATTTGACAAAACAGGTGGGTTTTCCAACAGGACAGTGATCCCAACCACACATCAAAAACTCCTTTTGGAATGGGTAAAGCAGGCTAACATTAAGTTTCTGGAACTGACCTTCCAAAAGCTCCGACCTCAACTCTACGGACAAAGTGTGGACTACACTCAAAAGCCAGGCCCATGCCGGGAAACCAACCAGTTTAAATGAACTTTACCATTTCTGCCAAGAAGAAGGGAAAAGGAAAATGGATTAGTCAAAATTGAAAACAAATTCAAACTTTTGCAGATTCTTTTTTTAAAAAGTTGTCAATAAATATCTACGCTGCACAGTCAAAGAAACCATTTAAAGGCTAAAATTACCATGATATTCATAGGTATAGGTCAACTTCTCACAACAACTGTAGATGTTTGGAGAAGGTTTGCATCTTTACTTCGATGTTTTTGTAGACATGACATTGGTATGACCTAGAAATTGATGACAAAACCCCCCCCAACAACTGCGCACCCTTTGGTTGCCACCTGTTATTCTTGAAGTGTTTAAATATGAATAGGCTCCAATCCCTGGTGTTTGTCGAGTTTCTGATGTCAGGTTTGATCAGTGTTGCTCTTCATTTATCAGTAAGAGGAAAAGAAAGAGTGGAACATAAAGAGAGTTGATGCATGGCAGCAGTGTGTCTGACAAGATTTCTAATAGTCTGTTTTAGAAAGTAAAGGACAAATAAAATGGATATAGTCAGAGCTACAATGTAAAAAAAAAAAAGCGATAGGAGGCATTTGATTCATCAGAAGCCTTTGACTTGCTGCACATACACAAACACAGTAATACATGAGCATGGTTTATTGTATTTATCTGTCATAATGTGCCAAAGAACAGTCATTACAAGAAGGTTAGGCTTGTATCCCCTGTGAAATAGGCTATTTCCAGTATGTTGGCTGACATAAACACTGCTGATTTAGGAGGTGAAGACTCCTGGCTGTACTGTATCACAGAGGTCACATGTCTTTGTTTGAGGGCTTTGAGCAGCAGAGCAGTGGCAGCTGGTTGTTATGAAGGGCCCCAGGACAAGATATTTCTTAGTTGCACCTCATGCCTAAACCCCTAGTTTGTCACTAAAGTTGACATGGGCTAAATTTAATCACAGTCTCTTTCCTTGCTCTGCTACACATAATACCAACATTTACAGACAGCTTAGGATGTTTGCCAAATCCCCTTTCTTACCATTTTACTAAAGTGACTGCATTCATGAGGACCATTTTTAAATTGTTTTGGCATTATCAAATTTATAATAATGGTTGTTCATATCTATTGCTTAGGGGCATATCTTGTTGCTCTCTGTTGTTTGACATTTATTAAATCATTTTACTTGATGTTGATAGCCTCCAAAAGACAACATTGCTTATCTATGAATCATTCAAGCCCAATTTTTTTTTAATGAAAAGCACCCCCCCCCCCCCCACCCCAAAAATAACCAAAGAAACAAAGAAAAACAAAGAAAAACAAAAACAGTTACCTCTAGCATGTACCTAAATATAGGCACTGTTCCTGTTGCTTAAGGCATGCACTGAAAAACCTAGAGCAAAGTCCTGACACAGGACCTAGGAGATGCATCTGGCCCTTCAGGTGATCCATCCACTGAAAGGATGCTGTCAAGAAGACATTCTTAAAGAAGGGAAACAGGGAGAACAAGCTGAGGTATGCCAAATTAAATAAGAACTTGACTGAAAATTAGTAGCCGAAGAAGAATGTCTTGAGTGTCCTTCAAGAAGCCTGGAGAACTATTCCTAAGACTACTTAAAGAAATTACAAGAAAGCTTATCTAAGAGAGTTCAGGCTGCGCTGAAGTATAACGATGGCCACACCAAATATTGAATTTCAAGCTTGTGCTGTATTTCCAGTTATGTTTGCATGTTTCAATAATTCACTCTACCTTTTTCCCAAATGAGGAGCGAACTAAAACCTGTGGACAGTACTGTGCACAAGTTCTTGTTTACACAGGTTTTAGAATAGATGAAACTAGCTAGATCTTATCCCAATAACACCTTTCTTTCCCCTAAACATTATTCATAATTCATGTTTCTAGCAAAGAAAATCCCTCGCCCAGTAGGTACAGGTAAACCATAATTCTTGTTGCACAGACATAAATAAAGCTAACGTTGAACAACACACATTTCTCAACATCAAAGCTATTCCTTCTCATTGCATTCAAATAATGACAGCACATCTACTTACCATCCCTCAGTGATGCTTGTGATTTATTTCTGCTGTTTCCCATTCAGAGCCGTGGAATTGTGATGCATAAAGTCGCTGTTTGTGTAAAATAAAGGGTTGCAAAGCTCAACAGAATGCTATCCATCCTCATTATAGTGATGGGGAGCTCACTCATTTTTCTTGCCCGAAAAAGCTGCTGCAGGCTGATTTCACATTCTCGCTGTTAAAACAAATCCCACTTCGTAGCATCCAGCACAGCTGAAATACAGCAATCGCATTGAGGAACCTGTTTCATCTTTCAGGCATAATTAATAATGGTAATAAAGACGTCGGACATAGTACTGAGTATAGTAAAATAGAAAATGCTAATAATAAGAATAAAAGAAAGAAAAAAGCTGGAACATGACACACACACACACACACACACACACACACACACACACACACACACACACACACACACACACACACACACACACACACACACACAAATTATTTGCAAAACCACAGGTAAACTGGGTGATGTATGGTTGCAGACGATCCAGGCTATCTATTCAATGTCAAGCGGCCTTTATCCATCTTCAGACAGAGACTGATGAGTATTATTAGATTGCACTGGTGTAACATATCCCTGCAGACATGTGCACATGCATGCACATGCACGGTGTCATTCAACCCGAGTGGTCATAACTCTTCCTAATCAAAGTATGCATAAAGATATATTTGAGTTATGGCCTTAGATGACATTAATGTGTCATGATCATGTTCCTGACAGAGACATGGGTGGTGCCAACACTAACCTTTTTTCAGTTGTAATCTATCAAACCCAACCATAACTTTGCATTTAATTTAATTCAATGTTTTAATCCTTTGAGCAGATTACAAGCCTATGAAGGGGATATCTTGCCAGGGAGTAACCTTGACTGTAAGCCTTTTCCACAATGTTATATCTTTTTTGAACCCCAGATTGACAAAATGAAATGTATTCCTCAATATTTAAAGAACAAAGATGATTAATAGCCTCATCAGAAATGATCCTATTTTGATGGCTAATATCTCCATTAATATTCTGTAATGAGTTTTACTTTCATGCCAGCAATCATTGTGTCAGAGTGGGTGCCACATTTTTCAAATGATAGTGTTCTCATTTTGGAATGGGGCTCTTCTTCTGCCCTTTATATCATATTCAATTATCTTTCTCCTCATAATCTAGCAACACACGCATTCACAGCCAAAGGTTAGATGCTTGTTTGCATGCACACTCACTCCATGAAAAGGTGAATAGTCGTGTACTGCATTATATGACCACCTGGGGCGTCTCATAAAAAGGCATACATGAAGCTTGTAAGAAAATAGCTGAATTAACTGGAGCTTGATTATTTTAGCTAACAAAACAATGCAGTGTGTCAATAACCTCCCATCTCCTGTGAATTAAGGCAAAAAGGTTTCATCGCAAACATCATCTATCCAATAATTATGTACCAGAAATAGACCCTCAAGGTATTTTTATAGCACTCGACAGTGATTAATACGTCTTGCTGCTCGTGTACTGTATTGTGTTCGTGATATGCTGATTGTGTTCACATCTTTTCTCCTCTGACAGATTTTGTCTAGACAACTTTAGAACCTGTAACATGAACGCTGGATTGGTTGTACCTGTCTTCTCATGTTTTGTGCAGTTATCAAATCTTTATTGCTTCCATGACCTGGTATTTCTACCTGAAATTAATCACTGTCAGGAGGAAAGAGGTTTAGAAAATACCCAAGGTCAGAAGTCTCTAAGCTCTTCTTAAACCGTTTAGCTCCCATGTGGTTCATGCTAGAGAATGTTTTTGGCTCTTTGCAGAGAAAATATGATTTTGTTAGAACTGGATGTAGAGGGAAAATATAAGAAAATGGCTTCGTGATGCAACCTTTGCTCCATTAAAAACAAAAGAGGAAAGACAGTACATCACAGAGAAGCTTAATAATTGTTCACTTAATTAGCTAGCTAATGCCCACCGTTGCTGATAATGTTACAACGTTACTGATATCTGATGACATACTGCACCACCATCCATGCTCTTTGATATTTGATATATATTATTTTATTTATTTTTTTCAGTGGATTTATCCAAACTTTTCTTGAATTTTTGCCATTCATTTAAAATCTGTATGTGTATACTTGTTTTTACCAGACTGAGAGTCACACATTCAGTGTCCTTATCACTCTGCAGTAATAAAAAAGAGTGCTCTTCTCAGTAAACTCACTTTAATCTCCAAACAGAGCCACTTGCTCGTCGTTCTTGCCCAACCACATCCAGCTTGTAGCCACAGAACTGACTGAAGTGTGGATAGAGTCAGGTTGTCACTAATACTTATGTTAATTCTGTGGATTTAGAGGGACTGCTGTAATGTTAATATTAGCACAGTTATTCTCTTCCAGGCATCATCAAAGAGAAGATTTAGTTTGTTGGCAACTTTATTTCCACGTTCATTCCTACAAATATCAAAATAACTGAAACATAATTTCACATTAGCCCATCACACTTGTGTGTGTTAGTCTGCATGTTTGCATGAGCTCAGTGTTTCAGGTAAAATGCCACTAAACTGTTCGACAGGTTAAACTGCGAAATCAGCTTTTGAAGAAAAGACCCTTATTTTAATTATCATTAAAACAACAGGATAAAACATGTGCAGATGCAGGTACACATTGTATTTCATTTACCAGTTCACCAGGTTTCAACTTTTACTTTGTAATTTATTGCACATTTACACTGTTGCTTTGTAAAACAACATTTTAACCATTTGCTGGGACCCCTCCCCTCGACCACCACCAAACATAGGGGGGGGGGGGGGGGGGGGGGGGAGCCATCAGGGATATGATGAAATTATTTGAAATGTCATGCTGAAGTTTATAGCTGCTTATGAAAAGGCAGTTGTCTGCTGCAATGTAGCCTTCAGTGGAAAAAAGAATATTTATTTTAAATGGGATATGGACCAGTACTAGTCCAGCTGTTAACTGTGCACCATAGAGGGAGCTGTTTTCTGCTTCACCAGTAACTTACTGAACGCAAATATTGCTAACGTTTGCCTGTTAGTGCAATTTGGGATGCAGAGAAGGGCTGAGTCAATGAAGTGAGCGAAAGAACGAATGAACTGAGATACAAGCCACTGGAAAAACCTATGAAAAAGACCGAAGCTAACCACAGGAGAAAGAAAAGGAGAAACAGATAAATGAGAGGTGAAGAAGGGGGCGAAGGTCGGGTACAAGGAATAAACAAGGTAACAGGATGGAAATTTTTGGCTGAAACTAAAGGGCAATGGGGTAAAAAGAAAAAGGGGAAAGAAGCAGATGAGCAGGTAAAAAGTTAGAAGGAAAGCTAGACACGGGACTATTGGAGGTTAATAACAGCAACAAACCCCCCAAACAAACAGAGAAAGGGTAAATGTAAAGGGCTCTGGGATGGAGGGAGGGTAGGTTGGTTTTATCAAAATAGAGAGCATGTAAGGCAAAGCTTCCTGACTGCAAGGTGCATCTGCTGGTCTGACCAGCTGGGGGCTTTGGTTTGAGTTACATCTCAAACGTTGCATAGAGGGGCTGATAGGCTTCATTTGTGGTCAAGTATCATTTTTAACAATCCCTACTTCCATTGGAATAAAACAGTCTCTGTATATTGATTAAAGTAAAACTAAATTTAAAAATATTCTCAATGAGTAGAAAATTTGAGTCCACAACCTTTTATTTCCAGCCCCTCCACCTGTCCTGCTGAGCTAATTGACTTAATACTTGACTAAGAGCATTCCTGAGTGCGTGATTCTAGAATTATAGACAGGAAGGAAGTAATTGTAAGAGTCTGATGAGTTATTTCAAATGAAATAAGCAAATTTTGCGTCTCCAATTAAAGCAGACAGTCAGGTTCTAAAGTGGCTGAAGTTAATTCAATTTTGGATGGTAAATTCATCCAACCAGTCTACGTAAAATGCTAATCCACTTAAAAACACATATTCTCTGTATCAAGGCTGCTTCCATCGGTAGGTCTTGGCATGTGGCAAAGACTAACTTTCAGACTTCACATTCACATTCAGAGGGCTCTCTATATCTTTCTTGTTTCTTTCTTATATACAGCAATGGACCACAGCACATCCAGGCAACAGATTCAATTTTAACAGCAGTCTCATTTTGCAGACTGAGCTCATCACTGAAGTGCCAAAAGTCGTTTCCATTGATTCTGAAACTAGATACTGAAAGACAAGTAAAGGAAAGTCAGTATTAAAAAGTGAGATGAAGAACGGGAGATTAAAAAAAATAGGAGACAAGTCATGATCGGCATTTTCCGTGTGTGAGGCATATGACTTACCACAATGAATAATGTGCAATTACGCTTAGTGTCAAATATTATTTTGGATCTTTCATTAATCCCACTACATCAAAGTAGGTTAAACTCTTGAAACCTCCGTAGAGGAGGGCAATCTGGAGAGTTTGCCCTCCAGAGCTTCTTATACCTGGCACTCCCCTTTTTCCTCTGCATTCTCCTTCAAGTAATTCAATCAAACAGAACTATCTGACTTCGAGTTTCAGACTTAACTCTTTATCTGACACAAGGTGTGGTCAAAAAAAGCAAAGTTGATTCCCATAATGTATACCTTTCAAAGCTCTCACCCGTAAAGGATGAGCAGATTGCTCTGGCTGACTCCTAAGAAAATTGTATTTCCTATTACTTTCAGCACATGACACTGACAACAGGGATAAATGTATCCTGACTTCTCTGAGAGGGTTGTGAATACAGTAATCCTGGAGAAAATTGTTGGCACATATGCATGTCATAAAGTGATGGGTGTCCACCAACCATTTCATACCTGCCGTTTTAACCTGTGGATCCTGGATTATGGGACAGTTTCCTTGATTGTTAATGAAAGTGGCTTGGTTGCTTTCCATAAGTCATGCACAAGTAGTTGATACATAAAATACAATAAAGTTTATAATTTGTTGGACAAAGACACCATTTCTGTAGTTTTGGTTTTGCTTATCATCACAGTGGAGTTTAAATCAAGTATTCAAGATGTGACTGAAGTGTAGAATTAAAGTTAAAATTCAAGGGGTTTTACAAAATGTACTATTACCCATTTAAGTCATTTCATATGCATAATCCCTTATTTTGGAAAATTTACTAACTAACAGTTTCATGGTCAGGTGTGGAACTTTCTTCTATTACTTTACGATATAACAAGCAGACATAATATCTGAAGTTGATTCAAAGTTTTGACGTATCAGTGTAAGAGAGGGTGGCCATCATTCATATATATATATGGATAGCGTAGTGGTTAGACTACACGCCTTTGGAACAGAGGATCGCAAGTTCGATTCCTGCCTGGAGCGTCTGTATCCAGTAAGGGTCCTAAGGCTAGACCCCCTATGCTAAGCAAGCCTACCGCAGACATGAGCGAGACAGATAAATATGAAGGCATGCCGGCTCGGACGTCGCCCGGATCAACAAGGTCCGCGTCAGGTGTTGAGGAACCAGGGCACCCTGACGAAAAGTGGGCTACTGGAACAAGAAGGCATCGGTGGGCAAGGGACGAAAACAGGGCGTTGTTGGAATGCTACTACGCAAGTAACCCCGGCGGAAGGGGCTACATGAATAGGATGAGGGACCTATGGATTCTTCGATACCCAACATCCACAATGACGGCGAAACAACTAGTAGCTCAGTGTTCCAACATTCGAAAGAAGGGACTGCTCTCACAGCTAGAGATTGACGAGGTACAACACAAATGCTACGGCAAGGAGGAGCCAGGACGCCAGGTCAGGGGGGAGATATCATCACCCCCACCCGAGATTGGGTACATAGCCCAAGTGTGATAGGAGAAGGATCGTTGAGTGCGAGAGCAACTGACCTGAAAAATAGGATCATGGCCAAGCTTGAAACCTGGATCCCCCGTAGCCGGTTACCAAGATTACGTGAAGTACCCTCAGAAGGTCTGCTAGATGATGTTAATGCAGCACTACGGGCAATACCTACAACCACGATTACCGACACTAACAAGCTGATCTACAATACGGCAGCAGTGATCAGTGAGATGCTTGGCTACAAGTTGAACAGCCACAAGGGGCAGTACCCTCCATGGAGAAGGAGGCTAGAGGGCAAGATCAAAGTAGCACGGAGAGAGGTTAGCCAACTAACGGAGTTGCAGAAAGGTGCGACGAATAAGGTGCCTAAGAAATACAGCAAGCTGTCCATACCTGAGGCCTTGGAAACTGCCAAGCAAAGACTCACAGCCTTGGCCAGCCGCTTGAGGAGGTACACCAGAGAGATAGAAGGCAGGAGAATAAACCAGCTGTTCTCCACAGAACCAGCAAAGGTGTACTCTCAGTGGCAAGGGAACAATAAGAGAACAGCACCACCAAGGCTGGAGACGGAGCAATACTGGAAGAGCATATGGGAGAAGGATGCAACCCATAACGGCAATGCTCAGTGGCTAGTGGATCTGAGGGCAGACCATAGCGACCTCCCTGAACAGGGTCCAGTAACCATCACAGTGGCAGATATCCAAGAAAGGGTCTCCAGTATGAAGAGTTGGACAGCACCAGGGCCCGACATGGTTCACGCCTACTGGCTGAAGAAGCTGACTGCACTCCACGAGCGTCTGGCAGCACAAATGAACCAGCTGCTAGTTAACGAGAGACACCCGGAATGGCTAACTGAAGGCCGGACGGTCCTGATCCCCAAGGACCCCAAGAAGGGACCGGTCCCCTCCAACTACCGACCAATAACCTGCCTCAGTACTACATGGAAGCTCCTGTCAGGCATCATATCGGCTAAGATGAACAGGCACATGGGTCAATACATGAGCGGGACACAGAAAGGAATTGGCAAGAATACCAGAGGCGCAAAACACCAGCTACTGGTAGACAGAACAGTCAGCCGAGACTGCAAGACCAGACTGACCAACCTGTGCACTGCCTGGATTGATTACAAGAAGGCCTATGACTCAATGCCCCACAGCTGGATACTGGAATGCCTAGAATTGTACAAGATCAATGGGACCCTAAGAGCCTTCATCAGGAACTCAATGGGGATGTGGCGTACAACACTAGAGGCCAACCTCAAGCCCATAGCACAAGTCACCATCAAGTGCGGGATCTACCAAGGAGATGCTCTGTCCCCACTGCTGTTCTGCATAGGCCTGAACCCCCTCAGTGAGATCATTAACAAGACTGGCTACGGATACCGACTACGGAACGGAGCAGTTGTCAGCCACCTCCTGTACATGGATGACATCAAGCTGTATGCCAAGAGTGAACGAGACATCGATTCACTGATCCACACTACCAGGCTATACAGCAATGACATTGGAATGTCGTTCGGACTGGAGAAGTGTAGTCGGATGGTAACAAAGAGAGGGAAGGTAGTCAGAACTGAGGGGATTGAACTACCAGAAGGCAACATTGCAGACATAGAGGACAGTTACAAGTACTTGGGGATCCCGCAGGCGAATGGGAACCATGAAGAGGCCGCTAGAAAAGCTGCAACCACCAAGTACCTGCAGAGGGTCAGGCAAGTCCTGAGGAGTCAGCTGAATGGTAAGAACAAGATCCGGGCCATCAACACGTACGCCCTGCCCGTGATCAGGTACCCTGCTGGGGTAATAGGCTGGCCAAAGGAGGAGATAGAAGCCACTGACATAAAGACAAGAAAGCTCCTTACCATGCATGGAGGGTTTCACCCCAAGTCCAGCACCCTGAGGCTGTACGCTAAGCGGAAGGAAGGGGGCCGGGGACTGGTGAGTGTCAGCACCACAGTCCAGGATGAGACAACGAACATCCAAGAATACATTGGGAAGATGGCCCCAACTGACCGAGTGCTCAGTGAATACCTCAGGCAGCAGAAACCCAAGAAAGAGGAGGGAGACGAGGAACCATCATGGAAGGACAGAGCCCTGCACGGTATGTACCACCGGCAGATAGAGGAGGTGGCTGATATCCAGAAATCCTACCAGTGGCTGGACAAAGCTGGACTGAAAGACAGCACAGAGGCACTAATCATGGCAGCACAAGAACAAGCTCTGAGCACAAGATCCATAGAGGCTGGGGTCTATCACACCAGGCAAGACCCCAGGTGCAGGCTGTGTAAAGATGCCCCAGAGACAATCCAGCACATAACAGCAGGGTGCAAGATGCTAGCAGGCAAGGCATACATGGAACGCCATAACCAAGTGGCCGGCATAGTGTACAGGAACATCTGTGCGGAGTATAACCTGGAAGTCCCGAGGTCAAAATGGGAGATGCCCCCAAGGGTGGTGGAGAATGACCGAGCTAAGATCCTGTGGGACTTCCAGATACAGACGGACAAAATGGTGGTGGCTAACCAACCGGACATAGTGGTGGTAGACAAACAGAAGAAGACGGCCGTAGTGATCGATGTAGCGGTTCCGAATGACAGCAATATCAGGAAGAAGGAACACGAGAAGCTGGAGAAATACCAAGGGCTCAGAGAAGAGCTCGAGAGGATGTGGAGGGTGAAGGTAACGGTGGTCCCCGTGGTAATCGGAGCACTAGGTGCGGTGACTCCCAAGATAGGCGAGTGGCTCCAGCAGATCCCGGGAATAACATCGGAGATTTCTGTCCAGAAGAGCGCAGTCCTGGGAACAGCTAAGATACTGCACAGGACCCTCAAGCTCCCAGGCCTCTGGTAGAGGACCCGAGCTTGAAGGATAAACCGCCCGCAGGGGCGTGCTGGGTGTTTTTAATGTATATGTATATGTATATATATATACATATACATATACAGGGAGAGAGAGAGAGAGATAGATGTATCACACAGACAGTGCAGTGCAAACTTCAAGAGTGGATAAATCTGGTACATCTCTTAAAATGATGATTACGCTGCACACCTCAGCAACATCAAAGGCCTAAAAGACCACAGGAGACAACTAAAGTACATGATGACAGAATGGTTACAAAAAAATAACTTAACAACATCTAACCAAGACAAGCACACTCTAAGAGATGCCTGCCTCTCAAGGACAGTTCACAACAAGATAAAAACTACTGGTTACATTTATGCATGGATGACCTATCTATGAAAGTAGCAGAAGTGTGAATACTCTGGTTAACAGTGTTCAGCTTCATATTATGACAAACTGGTATTTTTTCACATTTCTCCATTTGGAGCTGATTTTTAAACTTTAGCCCAGTTTCACAGTTCCTCTTTGCTGCCGGAGTAAACAAGCAATGCATGCTGGGATGCTGCTTATGCTTCTGCGTTACATTTGAGAGTGAATAAAAGCAGCAATCAGGCAAGAGACATCAGACAATACAGGGCCCAGAACAAGGCAGTGGGAGTGGGAGAAAACAAGATAGGGTGAGAGAGGGCGAAGAATGCTCTTCCTTCATTTTAATCCCTCTCACTCTGCCTTATTTCAGTTCTTTGCTTATCTTGGGATTATTATCAAAGTCTTGTCATGTGTTTTATTAAACTGTGCAACTACTAAATGCATTTTTATACCTGTATATGTGTTGATGTCCTTGTTAATAGGAAGTGTTAACATGTTACTTGAATAACAGCATTTGCTTCACACCTGATCACCTGCTCTGCTTCTCAGTAGACCGGGGTTCAGATGACAGCACTGCTGAGAAAGTGCCTGGATGGTCATCCTGCCAGTAACCGAGCCTATAGTTATTCCATTAGTTGCCTAGGTTTTAACCAGTGTCAGCTCGCTTGAAATGCAACACGATGTGCAGCTGTGGTGCAGATTGGCTCTATTTTGGTAACCTGCCCATATCCAAGGCCATGCTCTCACACCTACATTAAATAAACAAAAATAACAAGACCTTGTTATGCCAGGCAGCAGGTCTCTGGCAGTGTCCTAGTTTGATGCATTATAAGCATTGCCCCGAAAATGCTTTTCATGGCTGGCATCATTACGGAGCACTCAGAAATAAAGATGTGCTCACTCATTGCTGTACACAGGCAGAGATACACAGCCTTAGTCCAGACATCAAAGAAGTGAGAGGAGGCCCCATTGAGCTTCCACAGGCCTGTTCAGCAACAGGAGACAAGCTGCCAAATAAAACATTTAAAAATCTAGGTTACTGGCACACATGAATATCTTATGCAGCTCTTTTGAAGCAGGAGAATGACACTGATTTAAAGAGGGGGAGAGATGCTATACGCCTCTGCAAAGCATAACCTTATTTCACTCTTTTGGTACATATCCAGAGGCAGATATTGTTCTCATTTGAACAATATTTTGTTTTAGGCTAGTGTTTGGTAACTTAACTATATACAATACTGTGCAAAAGTCTTGTGCCACTCTGCATTTCTTTATGTTTTGCTAAGTAAAAGGGAAATTGGTACAGAGCTGTATTGAGTAGTACATAAGGCAAAACAGCAGTTATAGAATTCTAATGAACTACATCAGCATTTGGTATGATCACTTTTAATTTTCAACAGTCTGAACTCTCTTAGCTAAACTTTCTTTATTAGCTTTCTTAATTTCTTTATGTTGTCTGTGTTTCCAGGCTTCTTGAAGGCCATTCAAATCTCTTCTTTGGATGCAGGCTGCTTTATGTTCCATTCCCTGTCGAGATTAAACCCCACTGCTTCAATAATTCCAAACTGTGGGGAGGCCAATCCATGACTGATGGAGTTCTATTGTGTGCTTTTCTAAACCTTAGGAGCAAAACACCAGCTACTGGTAGACAGAGAAATCAACACCCTGCTTGGACAACAAGCTGACCAAAGTAAGAGTTCAGGATAATGTAAGGACAGGCGCCTGCATTACATGGACTACTCTCAGATAGAAGTGTCTGAAAATGCTACCAATGCCTGGAAAAAGGTTTAGGTTTAGGCTTCAGGTTTAGGCTGTGTAAAAGTGGCCCTGAGACAATCCACCACATAACGGCAGGGTTCAAGATGGAGGCAGGCAGGGCATACATCTGTGCCAAGTATGGCCTGGAAGCCCCGAGGTCAAAACAGGCTACACCCTCAAAGTTGGTTGAGAATGACCAGGCTAAGAACTGTTGGAACTTCCAGATTCAGATGGACAAACTAACAAACCGGACACAGTAGTTATTAACAAACAGAGGGAGAATACCAAGGGCTGAGACAGGAGCTTGAGAAAATGCGAAGGGTGACGGCAACATTAGTCCTTGTGATAATCTGAGTACTTGGGGCTGTGACCCCCAAGCTGGATGGGTGGATCCAGCAGAGTCAAGGAACACAACTGAACCTCAAGCTCTTATTCCTCTGGTAGATGATCCGAGCTTGAATGACAAAGACTACCTGGGGGGTGAGTTGCATATATATATATATATATATATATATATATATATATATATATATGGCTTTAAGTCCTTCAGAGGCAGTTGCTTTAAGTAGATCCTTGTCAGAAACTCATGCATGATCATAATAGAAAAAAGTAAATTTGAAGACAATGTAAATTGGAAGTATAGCTTTAACCAATTAGTCATCCCATCAGGAATTACTTGCTAACAACCTTTAGGTTATACTTAAAATGGTAATGCTGTTTACCTAGCTATCAATCACTTGTCAGTGGAAGCAGGGCCAATCTGTTAATGTAGATCTTTTCTGCTAACCTCTGAGACTTGTTCAGCAACATCATTCACTGCTGGGAATGAACAGTGTGATTCAAGCTTAGAGAAGAAGATTACATTTCCTCTGACTTTGCCCCAGTGTTTGCTTAAAGCACATACGGGATGCTCTCAGTTTCCTGTGTGTTAAAAAATCTTTCCACCCAGACATAAAGCATTAAATTGCTTTTGTCTAGAAGCAATCTGAGCATTCACAGTATTCAAATGGACAACTAAAGCCACACATGTAAAATAAGAAGCACTTAAATCTGCACACTGGATTTAAATCAAAGCTTGGAAACCATTTAGCAATTCATTTCAATCAGAAAGATCCTGCATTTTCAGAATCATGTACTGTATAACAAATGAGGTCATTTGTTTCAGTACATCTTGTGTTGTTATAGTCTCAAAGACATTGTTACGTCCCCTGGCTAGTCTAGGGGTTGAAGGGACGAACATAAAGGTGGATAGAGAAGGAGGAGCCAAGATGGTAATTTTAGAAGGTTTATTTAATGCTGGTGATGAGATGAGATTTGGGTTCAGACTGAGGTATAACGTCAGGGAGAGCCAAGGCCAACATAACAAACAAAACATCCCTGATGTAAAAATAAAAGAAACTTACCTAACTCCAACGAAACAAAATATACAACCTATAACCATAACCTACCTAACAGCACATAAACAGGAGAAAACAGGGTGTCAAAACAAAAGGCAGCTCTCCCCTACAAGCAGTCTGAACATGAAAACAACAATGCTCATACAAGTTACAAAGGCATGCAAGCCTGCACAGGTATGGCAACCAAAATGGCCAGAGGGCACAGAAGCACAGCTCCACAGGCCTTAAATAGTGCTCTGCTGATTAACAATTAGCCGGACTCTGCGCAGCATCCAATCAGGACAGAGGAGGTGGAGCCTAGACAAAACAAAGGGTTAGTAGGGAGAAGAGACATCCTCCTGGGGGATGTAACAGAGATAAATATAATCTTCTCCACAGGAAAGGTCTTTTCCATTCCATTTGAACACTGTTTTCGTCGGCCATAGAGGGGGGCGGGTCAATCCAAATATCGATACCAACACTGGTGTTGGATCTATACTAGCACCATAATATCAATACTTTGTTTCTATCCTTTAAGTTTAGTATGTAGCCCACTGAATTGTGTTAAATTGTGTGTTTTTTGTGGAAATGAAAAATATACCTCAAACATGCACTATGTTTTTGCTGTAATAACTAGGTACAAATATAATTAAAATGTGTTCAGTGCAAACTGATAATAATTCATCTTATAAATCATGACACAAGCTCTTCCATACCTAAGCTGCTCATAGATTAAAAATACAAGTATCAGTACTGGTATCACCAGTACTGATACTTGTATTTACATGACATCTTATGAAATCTAACATTGGGCCTCCAACAATGCAGGGCGTTTACTTATTTGGCAGAAAGCAGAAAGCTAGATCGGATGTTAGCACCTTCACTTCAAAAATGTAGCAATTTTCTATGTTAGCGAACAATAAACACAGTGTTTTCTAATAAAACTAACAACTCTATGGTTAAAGACCAAATCTGACCTTTTTTTTACTGACTGAATCACATTCACAGCTCTCTGCACAGTGATGCAGTTGACCTCTCCACTCTCCACCATCTAACACAACACTGGATACAGTTCTACAGTAAAACCAGCCGTGGTCCACAGAGATTTACAGACAGATTTACAGTACTCACTGATCTAATATAGAAATGTCACTCTAAGTCCTGCTATATTAAAAAAAAGTTGCCATTGGATTTTATTGCCTCATAAAACCACAGTGATGAATGTAGACTTTGCAGATATTTTACAGATAGCACCTTAATAAAATGTGGGAGGATAGGGCTGGCCTTTAAGATAATGTAGTCCACCTTCTCTTTGATCCTTCGGGGTTGGGTGACAGGCGCGTGTTGAAAAACACCACTCAAGCTCCACTTCATGGTAATGTGACTCATTGTGGCCTTGACCTTAAAGACGCTTGTACACGCATGGAAACTGTGTGTGTGCGTGCATATCACTGTGGCGTTTAGCCTGAGAGAGGCATTACACATTGTAAAAAGCAAACAAACCCAAAACAGAATGACAAAACAACAAAACAAAGCAAACAAAGAAAACCCCAAAACATCTGAAAGAAAACTACTGTAAAATTACAGAAATTCACAGTCTCATATAGAGAAGATAGAAATTTTACTTTATTAAAATACAGTTTTGTAACTTTAATTTAAATCTTCTTTTTGTGTGTGTCTTTTGCGAAAAAAAGGTAATTAAGTGTGTAAAAACATTTACCTAATATGGAAATACATTATCTGGTAACACAAATACAGTTGTAATACAAACAATCCGGCTTAAGTACTTTTTGCATTTGTGACTTTACATGAAAAACAGTAATGTAGTAAGATGTTATAGCGCCCATAAAAAATGAATTACAATAATCTACTATTAAGTTTTTATTATATAAGTGTAATATGCATTTTTATGTGTAACTTTACATAAAATCGTGTATTTCAATAGACTTTCACTTTCAAAAGATATCCCCACATAAAAATGTAAGGGATTTAACTTATAAATAAACTGGCAGCTCCGAAGTGTAGTGGATTACACCTTCACTTACCTAACAAGTGAAAGATCCCCATTTCAGTCCCAGCAGGATATACAAATGCCTGAGGAAGTGAATCTAGTGAATAAATGTAAAAAAAAAAAAGTAAACACATTTTCAAAAGTCCATGATGAGCTGTGGTGATTCCTGGTGAATAAGTGAGCAGTTGAAATGAGCTTCTATCAAGTACATATTGACTGTTCAGGACAGAAGAGGATTAGGGCCACTGGGGGAAAAAAGTGGGCACAGCTTCTTCTTTTTTTCTTCTTTTCCAGAATTCTGAGAAAAAGTCAGAATTCAGATTTTTTTCTCAGAATTCTGTTTTTTTTCTTCTTTCTTAGAATTCAGATTTTTTTTTCTCAGAATTCAGTTTTTTTCCCTCAGAATTCAGGTTTTTTTCTTAGAATTCAGATTTTTTTTCTCAGAATTCAGTTTTTTTTTCTTAGAATTCTGTTTTTTTCTCAGAATTCTGTTTTTTTTTCTTAGAATTCTGTTTTTTTTCTTAGAATTCTGTTTTTTTTCTTAGAATTCAGATTTTTTTCTCAGAATTCAGATTTTTTTTCAGAATTCTGATTTTTTTCCTCAGAATTCTGATTTTTTTCTCAGAATTCTAGAAGAGAAGAAAAGAAAAAGACGTGCCCACTTTTTTCTTTTTTTTTCCAGTAGCCCTAATCTTCTTCCGTAGTTCAGGCATGACTTTTGCATAAAATAATGTGTATTTAAAGAATATGAACTTTTAAAAAGTTACTAAAATACTGGGTCTCTTTTCATTACTGTGATTTACAATTTGCAATATTTATCTTAAAAATGTTTTAATAATTTAGAAAATTTTGCAACTTCTTATGTATATATATGTTTACTAATTAGTAATTAAAATACTTAAAAATTATGAATAATTATTTGGCCTCGGACAGATAAATTGTAGAATTTCGAGATTTGTTTTTTAGTGAAAACTCTTAAACATTTAGGATACATTTAGTTTGTTTACTGAGTTTACTTTATTAAAAACTTTTTTAAAAACAACTTCTTGAAGACAAAACTATTTGTTTTACAAATGAAAATACTCTCTGCCTAATTACTTTTAAGCAAAACAGAACAACAATTAAAAACATTTAGCAACCCAGTGTTTCAATCCAGGTACAGTTGGCAACAGGTACATCTCAGGTTCACAGTGAAACAGAATGAAGCAAGTGCCCATGTCAATGAAAGTCTCCAAAGACCTTTGCTCTCTTTTTATATGATGGGTTTTTCTCTAGTTTTGCTTTTTGCTAGTTTTCCTCGTCACAACTGGTAGCATGGGATAGTACCTGCAGCTCATTCAGCTTGTACAGGTAGTCCAGCTCGTCCATGATGGGAGTTCCATAGTTCCTGCTGCAAGAAGCTTTGCTGTGTCTCCCACCAGAGTTTCAGGAGTGTGACAGAGGTACCAGGAGACCAGCCGTTACATCAGGACAGGGCTGTCAAAGGGCATCACTGCACATAGTCACAAAATCACCTGCTGATGTTCATGTTTCTGACCAAACTGTAATAAATCAGACTCCATGAGAGTGGCATGAAGGTGTCATCCTTTGAGCTATGCTCACAGCCCAGCAATCTTCCCTCTAAGCTGCGCGCGTGCGCAATTGCGCACTGCTGGCACGGTCTCTGCGCACAGAAAATCTGCGTTGATATGGCAACATGGCATTTAGTTGTTTAGGTAGGGGGGGGGGGGGGTGGTTAGGAGTGATGGCGTGTTTGAGATGTGAGAGATTTGCGAGGTTTAGCACAAATCTTGTGTAGTTAGTGTGTAGTTAGCGTGTAGTTAGTGTGTAGTGTAGTCAATAGTTTTGTTGTGTGTCAGAACAATGAGGCGACTGCTGAATGTTACAGGTGTTACAGCAGTGACACATCTGCTGTTGTCAGGCCTGCAGGTATCAGGCTGTTGTTCTCCTTCATCTCATAGTGGACAGAAATTGTTTTTTGGAGCAGCACAAATAATTTGTGTGGCATCAGATTAGATGATTGTTCTGTAAATAGTTTGAAATATTTATTTAAAAAACGCATTGGCTGCATTTTTAGGTAAAGTTACTTTTTTGAAGAAGTAACTATATCATTAATTGCCCAACACTGGTCATTATTTACTGTATTTTGCAGACAGAGTTACAGACTCTCTCCCAGACCACAGACTCAGACTCATCATAAAAGTCAGCTTTATATATATATATATAAAAAAGAAAGTTGTGTTTTCAAAATTGGAGTTCAACTAATTTTTACTTCCAATAGTGTTAACATGCTACACAGGTCATGAACAAGATTTTTTTTTTTTACATTTTCATTGTAAGTGTAAAGCAGTTAATTAAAAGTAGTCTAACATAAATGTAAATGCTGTAATTTGATTATTTTAATAAACCATGTAACTTGGATGCTGGCGTGACCACAGTGCACACGTCTGATGTCGCTCACAGTGGTCCAAGGGGCCGCTCAGAGAGTTTGTGTGTTCGCTCAGACGCATGAAAAATCAGAGGGTGCAGCCCAGTATCATGCACATTGATTGGCCTTCCCCAGAGACCAGCAGAACTAGCAGATACACCAGCAGAACCCTGTTCATCATTTCACACATGAAACCAAATACACACAGTTTTTGTTTTTGTAGCCAAGTACAGGATAGGATAGGGGAAGTTAAAGTAACTTGTACTTGTGGATGCTGCCAGAGTGTATATATCTAAATATACACACTAGGTGTTACATTTTTAATTAATAAAACGGCATATTTGTGAAATTATGTTTAATTTGCAAATGTGTTTTTACAGTCTTTTTATATGAAACTCCCCCTTGAGGTCTTCATGTTAATTTACATTAGACACATTGATTTACAGTCTATTTTGTAATTTTTTTTATATAAAAAAACACCAAAATTCTGTCAACTTTATCAGAAAAATTCTGTTAACTCACAGATTTCTTTTACAGTGCAGATGTATTGCAGCTACAAATCCTTGAATATGTACAGTAAGCCACAGTAATATTACTACTACTCATCACTATTTCCTGCATATGAAGTCATTGAGTATTATCCTTTGTTTTTTGCACTCCCTCTACTGTGTTTTCGATGCCCCTGCATGCATCAATGACTGCCGCTCTCCCTAGTGGCTTCTGATTTATGAATTCTATCCTGGTCTGTCATTACCGCCTCCAGAAGGGAGCATTGATGGACCAATATGTCGAGTATGTCACCAGGAGATTCGACCCCTGACACAAACATCGTGAATATTCTTTTGACAACCTCTGGCCTGCAGCATCTCAGATTTAGATGATACAGGATGATACAAGAAAATTGGAGTTATTTAATTTTGCTGAGAGGTTATTATTATATTTTTCTTTAGAGAGGTCTCCCAAACGGTCACATTTTTAGGTAATATCTCTGTAGCTGACACTGTTCCCTGTTTCTCATAGCATACTGTAGAGCTGATATTACCTTCCTGTTCAATCCACCATAAAATAAAACCTGTACACTGTTTCTAAAAACATGTTAGAGGGAACATACTACCATTTATTTTCTCTTTCCTTTTGTCACTAGCACTATGCTCTCAAACATTTCCACAGACAGCTTCTCCTAGCAGCTGCGGATTCTAGCCATCGTGCCTGAAGCAGTGAGCGTCAGGACAAAAGGGCAACCTGAACTCTAAAAATATAGCAAGCTCTATCAGTCTCTAGTGCTTCCTTAATAGCACGAGCCCAGGGTGTGATGCAGTGTAATTATCAGAGGCAGAGGCCCCAGGGTACAGCTCTAGACCGCACGCAGTGCAGGTCATGTTTAGATAGGGACATCTCTCTTTAGAGTATAGATGACACTGACTTCAGGGAGGGGTAAATCAAGTGACCTTCTTCCCCCTTCTCTATTCATATTTGTGTTCTTTAGAGTGTGTTTTTGTCTAAACATCTATGCATGTATTAACAGTATCTTTGGGGCTTACCTATGCCCACATAAAATAAAACCTAACAAGAGAAATGTGGTTATTTGTGATTGCAGCATATGCAGATACGCCCAACCGGCCGTATCAGTGTATGTGTGTCTTTGTGTGATCCTTGTGAGTTACCTAGTATCAAAAGATCATATGTGAAAATACACACTCTTTCAGTTGTTAGGCTTTACATAACAGGACATAATAATAAAAAACTCTGATCCTTATTGGTTCTAAAATGACTTAAATACATAATAAAATGGATGGATAATCCGATCATCATCATTATTTGTTTTATAAATAAATAATAAGCCAAAACACAAAAGTGCATAAAAAACAAGTCTTTCTGTCTCTGTCTCAAAGACCATAGAGATCATAAGATCTTTGGCATTAACACACACCTGCATGCTGAGCTGACAAAACCTCTGATTTAATAGAGGTGTTCACACTTTAATGTGGACGATTCCTTTATCGAGTGGGATTTGATTATCAGCACTTACTCGCTAGTTACCCTCTTAATTCCTGAGGTCAGGTTGTATTTAGTTTTTCACACAGGGCTTTCACATGTCAGACATGGTTGACATGATGAAATATTTTTGTTGTTGTTCATCTGAGATTTTCTTTAGCTAATTTTAGAACCTGTTGAGAACAAAGTGATATTATGTCCTGAAGGGAGTATACGTTCTTTTTTACATTACTATATATGACAAAACGTTGCAGCCTTTCTGTTTAATTTTACCAAGCAACCTAAGCCAACTCGGGCTGAGCAACAAAACCAAACCCAGCATCACCAGTACTGATGAAATATTCAGCACCTCACCAAATGCTGGCAATGATGGGAAGAGTGCAATAGCTGTGGGTCTTGTGTCATCCCATGGCTTTGCAGTCGCATGCACACAAGTTACAAAACCTGTGTCTGCACATACATTCTTCACTAATGCCATGTTCTCTCCCAAGCTGGTATCATCTGTCACACTGAGATAATGTCTCAGATGTTTCCATACTGCTACTTGTCCCCATGCATTCACCACACTGATGCAGACACAATAGCCTAGACGATAGAACCAACGATATCCTGGCTCCCCCATTCAGCCTGTGTTCTGCTCTCAAAGACTCGATTATGTGTAACCCTACGCCCAGATAAACACCACAACCTTGGTGCCATTCACAACCCTGAAAAAGAGCAATGCTATTCATCTGCAGGCTTATGTCTGCCTTTTTATGTCAGTAAGTGACATAGGGGAAATGGCGTAATTGGCCTGTCAAAACTCTCACGCCAGAAGGTTGCATTTGGAAATCTGGTGATCCTTCATAGTTGCTCTCGGCAGCACAGCCCTTGATCAGGAATCGGGACAGCTATTATCTGTAACAGCGCCAATAGCATTGTTCATAATGTCATGTTGTGCCCTGACAGCCAGTGAGAGTGGACTCATCGCTTTCTTCAGAAGCAACATCTTTGAACGGATATTTTCTGCTAGACACAGTGCTTCAGCTGTCACTGGCTCCTTTGTTGCTGGCTAGCAGCAGAGAGTGAAGAGGGACTGGAAAGACAGGCACTAATCAAAATGTTTATCATTTGATCAAAGGCAGTATGTTATTTTTGAAAAAGCTGTAGCTTAGTCAACAAGTACAGTATCTGTATATGTCTGTGAAACAGTTCTGTGTAAATCTAGAAAAAGGTTTCTGCTGAATTCCCAGCAGTGTTATGTTATTTTAATGTGTTTGATTGATGTATGAGCTTTAACAGTCGGGCCCAAACGTCCAGTTGACTAGCAGGATCTTTGTAGCTGTAATTTCAGTGCATACCGATGTTTTAGATCACTTAAATAAATATTTACAGGCAGTCCTCAGCACTGTTGAGTAATACTGTGAAATGAAATGAAGGTGAAAAAAAACGGAGATCACTAACTTACTCACTCACACTTGCTTCCTTGTTTGTAGGATTAAACTTTTTGCCGGTGCTAGTTTATCACCATGTCAAGATTGTTTTCCTATTTTATGAATTTCATCTTCTGCCAAAGCCAACACATTGATCATTTCTGATATTCTTCCCTTTTTTGGATATATCCATTAAAAATTCTCTTTGAGCTGATGGGATCAGCAGGACTTCCACATGAAGCTGACTGGCAGCAGTTCTGTACACCTCTGGAATACTGACACTCTGAGACTTTTAAAGTTAATGTAGATCAATAGATGGCTGAGATAAAGAAAGATGATATTTGGTGGAGCTAATTGTTTCCTTATCAGGTGTTTATCAGATTGCCCTGGCATTTTGATGTCTTTTTCATCTCTTTCCATCTCACCAATTCAGTCGCTGGGCTTATCTCACTGCATTTGCGCTTCAAGCTACTGGCCCACGATGTATGTTTCTGGCGATAGTTAATATTCAAATCACTTCATTTTCTTGTGGGCTTTTTCAGCCTCAAAGGACCTCTCACTTGCCCGTTCAGCTCTTTGAACAGATAAGCAATGGAAAATTATGAGAGAATATTTATGGCATAAAGTGATTTCAGAGTTCAGCTGCTGAAAAGATTTTGGCAGTGACGTGAAGGATAAATATCGTGCTGTTTCTGCTTATTAATGTAGAAAAAAATGTGACTTGGATTTTGATTTTGTTTTTCAATGCATTTTTGCAGTTTACTCATCAGTGACCCTCAATATAGAAACAGAATCTTCAATAAACAGTATTCTTACATGGTACCATATTTTCTGCCTTTGTCACTTAAAGCATGTTTCATATATCACTGAAGTTTAGCCAAATGTGGACAATTTTAATGAAGGAAGAAAAAGAAAGAAAGGAAAACTGCAGATTGGCTAAGCCCCAGTCTCAGCACTGTTTGCTTGTTTGTTTCCACTTAAGTCACTCAGAAAGCGATCAAAGTCAACCAGCAGAAGAAGTGGGAAAATGGAACTGAAGACTGTTTTCATAGTCCTTCATTTATTATATTTGATTGTTCCCTTTTTCATTTAAGTCTATGTACTTATTTTGTAAGTTATGTCACTGATATTGGTATTTCTTTCAGTCATTCTTCACTTTTATAATGAACCTTTAATATTTCATTCGTGGTTTCTTATCAATCAGTCAGACGCCTCGGGCTCTCTCAGCAGGTGTTAGCTATCCTCTGCAAGTGCGATAGGAGAAGGATCGTTGAGTGCGAGAGGAACTGACCTGAAAAATAGGATCATGGACAAACTTGAAACCTGGACCCCCGTAGCCGGTTACCAAGATTACGTGAAGTACCCTCAGAAGGTCTGCTAGATGATGTTAATGCAGCTCTACGGGCGATACCTACAACCACGATTACCGACACTAACAAGCTGATCTACAATACAGCAGCAGTGATCAGTGAGATGCTTGACTACAAGTTGAACAGCCACAAGGGGCAGTACCCTCCATGGAGAAGGAGGCTAGAGGCTAAGATCAAGGTGGCACGGAGGGAGGTTAGCCAACTAACGGAGTTGCAGAAAGGTGCGATGAGGAAGGTGCCTAAGAAGTTCAGGAAGCTGTCCATACCTGAGGCCTTGGAAACTGCCAAGCAAAGACTCACAGCCTTGGCCAGCCACTTGAGGAGGTACACCAGAGAGATAGAAGGCAGGAGAATAAACCAGCTGTTCTCCATGGAACCAGCAACAGTGTACTCAGTGGCAGGGGAACAATAAGAGAACAGCACCACCAAGGTTGGAGCAATACTGGAAGAGCATATGGGAGAAGGACGCAACCCACAACGGCAATGCTCAGTGGCTAGTGGATCTGAGGGCAGACCACAGCAACCTCCCTGAACAGGGTCCAGTAACCATCACAGTGGCAGTGGCGATCGTGGCTCAAGAGTTGGGCGTTCGTCCTGTAAACGGAAGGTTGCCGGTTCGAGCCCCGGCTCCGACAGTCTCGGTCGTTGTGTCCTTGGGCAAGACACTTCACCCGTTGCCTACTGGTGGTGGTCAGAGGGCCCGGTGGCGCCAGTGTCCGGAAGCCTTGCCTGTGGCTGTGGCTACAATGTAGCTGCCATCACCAGTGTGTGAATGTGTGGATGACTGAATGTGTAAAGCGCTTTGGGGTCCTTAGGACCAAGTAAAGTGCTATACAAATACAGGCCATTTACCATTTACCATATCCAAGAAAGGGTCTCCAGTATGAAGAGTTGGACAGCACCAGGCCCTGACATGGTTCACGCCTACTGGCTGAAGAAGCTGACTGCACTCCACGAGCGCCTGGCAGCACAAATGAACCAGCTGCTAGTTGACGAGAGACACCCGGAATGGCTAACCAAGGGCCGGACAGTCCTGATCCTCAAGGACCCCCAGAAGGGACCGGTCCCCTCCAACTACCGACCAATAACCTGCCTCAGCACCACGTGGACGCTCCTGTCAGGCATCATATCGGCTAAGATGAACAGGCACATGGGACAATACATGAGTGGGGCACCGAAAGGAATTAGCAAGAATACCAGAGGCGCAAAACACCAGCTACTGGTAGACAGAACAGTCAGCCGAGACTGCAAGACCAGACTGACCAACCTGTGCACTGCCTGGATTGATTACAAGAAGGCCTATGACTCAATGCCCCACACCTTTGGGGTGGCTGTAGCTCAGGTGGCAGAGCGGGTCAGCCACTAATCAGAAGGTCGGCGGTTCGTGCCTCCTGGCTGCATGCCAAATATCCTTGGGCAAGATACTAACCCCGTGTTTGTCTACTGGTGGTGGTCAGAGGGCCCGGTGGCGCCTGTGTCCGGCAGCCTCGCCCCAGGGCAGCTGTGGCTACAATGTAGCTTGCTATCGCCAGTGTGTGAATGTGTGTGTGAATGGGTGAATGACTGAATGTAGTGTAAAGCGCTTTGGGGTCCTTAAGCACTAGAAAAGCGCTATACAAATGCAGGCCATTTACCTGGATTCTGGAATGCCTGGAACTATACAAGATCAATGGGACCCTAAGAGCCTTCATCAGGAACTCAATGGGGATGTGGCGTACAACACTGGAGGCCAACCTCAAGCCCATAGCACAAGTCACCATCAAGTGCGGGATCTACCAAGGAGATGCTCTGTCCCCACTGCTGTTCTGCATAGGCCTGAACCCCCTCAGTGAGATCATTAACAAGACTGGCTACGGATACCGACTACAGACTGGAGCAGTTGTCAGCCACCTCCTGTACATGGATGACATCAAGCTGTATGCCAAGAGTGAACGAGACATCGATTCACTGATCCACACTACCAGGCTATACAGCAATGACATTGGAATGTCGTTCGGACTGGAGAAGTGTAGTCGGATGGTAACAAAGAGAGGGAAGGTAGTCAGAACTGAGGGGATTGAACTACCAGACGGCAACATTGCAGACATAGAGGACAGTTACAAGTACCTGGGGATCCCGCAGGCAAATGGGAACCATGAAGAAGCCCTAAGCCCATGGAGGGTTTCACCCCAAGTCCAGCACCCTGAGGCTGTACGCTAAGCGGAAGGAAGGGGGCCGGGGACTGGTGAGTGTCAGCACCACAGTCCAGGATGAGACATGAACATCCACGAATACATTGGGAAGATGGCCCCAACTGACCGAGTGCTCAGTGAATACATCAGGCAGCAGAAACCCAAGAAAGAGGAGGGAGACGAGGAACCATCATGGAAGGACAGGCCCTGCACGGTATGTACCACCGGCAGATAGAGGAGGTGGCTGATATCCAGAAATCCTACCAGTGGCTGGACAAAGCTGGACTGAAAGACAGCACAGAGGCACTAATCATGGCAGCACAAGAACAAGCTCTGAGCACAAGATCCATAGAGGCTGGGGTCTATCACACCAGGCAAGACCCCAGGTGCAGGCTGTGTAAAGATGCCCCAGAGACAATCCGGCACATAACAGCAGGGTGCAAGATGCTAGCAGGCAAGGCATACATGGAACGCCATAACCAAGTGGCCGGCATAGTGTACAGGAACATCTGTGCCGAGTATAACCTGAAAGTCCCGAGGTCAAAATGGGAGATGCCCCCAAGGGTGGTGGAGAATGACCGAGCTAAGATCCTGTGGGACTTCCAGATACAGACGGACAAAATGGTGGTGGCTAACCAACCGGACATAGTGGTGGTAGACAAACAGAAGGAGACGGCCGTAGTGATCGATGTAGCGGTTCCCAGTGACAGCAATATCAGGAAGAAGGAACACGAGAAGCTGGAGAAATACCAAGGGCTCAGAGAAGAGCTCGAGAGGATGTGGAGGGTGAAGGTGACTCCCAAACTAGGCGAGTGGCTCCAGCAGATCCCAGGAACAACATCGGAGATCTCTGTCCAGAAGAGCGCAGTCCTGGGAACAGCTAAGATACTGCGCAGGACCCTCAAGCTCCCAGGCCTCTGGTAGAGGACCCGAGCTTGAAGGATAAACTGCCCACAGGGGCGAGAGGGGAATTTTATTTTATTTTTTTATATATATGTTGAACTGCCCATCAAACAGGCAATTATGTTTGTTTTCAGCCTACTTAGTGGCATCAGAAATAATTAAGCACAGTGCTGGTTCAGCGGGCTCTTCCCATCTGCTTCTGTAGAGCAAACGACATGTGTAATATTCTGCTCATCCTAGTATAGCAGATGTACAGCTCACACACGTGTCAACTGCCACAGGAAGGGAGGACGTTCAGATCCATTCGTAGAAGAAGTGCAACTCACAGAAACAAGAGAATAAACAAGACATTGTAAAAACTTTCCTTTGCATGATAAACTCACTTCCTAAATGACAATGAGATGTGCCAGAAAGTAAAGTGCCACATGATGTCTGAAGCCAGTGAAACTGTAGCCTCCATTCATGGTGATAAAGTGATTTAATATCCAGTGTCTGGGCTGCTGTGTTCACTGGTGCCAGAAACAATTACTGTCATCAATAAATGATAAATGCCAGAACAAAAGAGAGGTTATTTCTCCACCAAGAAGCTGGATTTCAGTGCCGATGGACACCGGACTTTCAATCCTTTTCTCTCTGTGATTAATGGAAAGGTGGGGGGGTGAGACACTGAAGGGGAATGGAAAACTTATTAATTTAGGGTAATAAGCAGGGAGAGGTGCAGATAGCGCTGGATTCAGTCACAACACTACTGCAATAGGTGGATCAAATTCAGGCTATAATGGCCTTGCTCTGTGACTGTCAAATGCAAACATGGCGAATGTAATAAACACTCCCCGAAAGATTTGAGCCATATTTGAACTACTGTATCATAACATATTAGGACCTGCGGTGAAGCATCACAGTGTACACAGTTATTCCAAAGAGAGGAACACTTGCACTTTCGGTCTGCAGATGATTTGACTTGCTGAAAACCAATACAAAAACTAATGTCAATGGACTGCATCTTGTACACATTGTACCTGCTCAAGTCATTTTTTCCAAGTCACTGAATTTATTTCTACTCCACCCGAGGCAGACACAACTGTACAATAACTGTTTCTGTCTTGCTTGGTTGTATGGGAGTTGCAGTATGCCACAATGATGGCTGTGAGCTCAGTTCAGCAATTAGTGTGTTCACTCAACACAGCAGTAGCACCAGTGAGGTACAATTATACCCTGTCATTGAATATAGATGTGTGAGGGACCATAGCAAGTACAAAAGCACACTGTTATGATAAACACTGCCTGGAAATCTAAAATGAAACACTGCACAGTCACTGTATATTTATATACCTTTCCACACATGAGTGCATGACTAAATGGTGTTTCGATGTTTGCTTTAGCAGTAACTCAGGTAATTAGTTAGATAGGAGGAAAGAGCTGCAATCATAGCACCACCTTCAGGGGCTGCACATTGATAGAAATTCACCAGGATGGTTACTTAACACAAGATCTGTAGACTGCAGTGAAATATAGCCCCATGTTTTTCTTTTTGTTTTTACGTCTACTTCTATATCTACTGCAGGAGGATATTTGTGGAAGTAAATGCCAGCAGCTTTACTGCACATACCTTTAACAGACATTCTGCTGAAGCATAGAACTTGGGACAAAAGACAAAAATATGTAATGTGCGTCTCAGACGAGTGAGATGACCCTCGCTGTTCTGCTTCCCACCTACCTCAGGTCTGCGTGGAAGCAGCTGCTTCATCCTATGGGGAGAGATTTGCCAGCTCAATCCATAATGTGTCAGAGTTCATCTCATCTCACACTGTGTGCTGGTAAATGACAACTGTCAGCTGTGTGCACTCTCTGCACATGTCTTATTCTCTTTCTTATGTATTTTATAGTATATGTATGCACACTACACTTCCATATACATTTACAGTATGAACTCTGTATGTGTGTATACACTGTATTAAATAACTTTTCAGACTAGGCCTGTGAGCCATGAAGCCAATCTTACTTCTTTGCATTCTGCATTGTCATGGCTGAATTTCTGCCACATTGACAAATAAGACTTGAAATGCGTTAATATTTGATAAAGTTGCTCACTACTTTGCCGGTTGACTCGTGGTCTATGGTGGCTGGAAGCTAGTATCTTGATGAAAAACTTCTTTGAGTTCGGCACTGCCTCTCTCTAAAGCTGTAAATCAACCTAAGGACTGTCATCTGCTTTTATTGACCGAGGCCATTTTTCCTCTGTTTCATTAATTTTAAATGAGACTTTATTCACTTTAGAGTATGCTGTGGGATCCATGTTTTATATTGTTTCCAACGTTTTCATATTAAGTCGCATATGTTTCATTGCACATTAGTCATTTTTAAAGTCCGCAAGAGACACATGCACAAGGTCCTATATTTCCCAAACTCCTCTTAGAGGTAGTTTTGATTTGGGTCCACTGTACTTGTGTCAGATATTGGATGGCCTTTTTGTGTCATTTCTTAAGCCTGCAGGTAGATTGAGAGGACAGTTGAACTTTATGGGTATTGGATATAATATTAATGACCCTCAGGCAAAAGTGCCTGCGCTGTAGTTCTCTGCTGCTGTTTCATTTTCAAAATCATTGACACAACACACATGCCAGCCCAACATCTCCCTTGGCACACATATGCTCGTATGCCGCTCTGTGTTCTGCACATATTTTTTGTTCAACAAAGTGGTAGACAGTTAAGTCACCCAACTTTTGATAAACCGCATCACCGTCTTAGAGAACAAACAACTGAATTGTCGGAGGCAAAACTAGCATTTATACAAACATGCAAACAATTTAATGATCATGAATGCAACACCGATTATCACACTGAGTCAAAAAAAGAAACTGTGACAGCTGCTTTGATCCTTAAAACATATGGTTTGTGCTGTGCAAGCATTTGAAGGCCTTTCATCAAAACTGAATTTCCTTGAGCTGGCATTGAGGATATGCAAATACTGAGATATATTCATAAACCTGAATATCATTATAATGGATCAATGGACTCTGGTGAATTTGAAAGTAATTGTTACACTTGAAATAGGACATTACTTGTCCAACCTTATCCTTTTGCCTCCATCTCACCCTATCTCTAGCATCCTTCTCTGTTACACCAGCCCTCCTTCAGTATGTCACTGATCTTCTCCTTCCCTTATGCCTGGCAGCTCCATCTTCAACATCCTTTCTCCATAATATCCTCTATCCCTCCTCTGCACAGGCTCAAACCATCTCAGCCTTATCTTTCTAACTTTGTCTCCAAACTGCTCAAGCCGGGCTGTCCCAGTGATGCACTCATTTCCAATCCTGTCCCTCCTCACTACAAATAAAAATCTTAACATCTTCAAATCTGCCACCTCCAACTCGGGTTCCTGTTCTTTGTAAGTGCCACGGTTCCCAAACCATACACCATAGCAGGTCTCGTTATTCTCTTATGAACCATCCCTTTCACTCTTGCTGCTATCCTTCCATCACAAATCGTTCCTGACACTCATTTCGGTCCACTCCACACTGCTTGCACCCTCTTCTTCCCCTTTCGTGTGTATTGTATTCTCTGATAATCCTGACTTCCTCATTCGGTATCAGTTTCTCTCTCTGCATCCTATCATGTGTCACAAAGTCACAGTGCAACATCTTCTGACCTTCTCTATACTTCCAACTCAAAATGCTCAAAGCAAACATCACATGCCTGGAGCTCTTTCTCAGCATGAAACAGTGCTACTCATTGATTATTGACCTCACTTCCTATCTTAGGTTTATCAACTCTTTCTTATATCTTCATGCTATAAACCCTCTTGAAAAACAGTACTGGTACACTTCTCCATTCCTCAGTCTCACTCTCTGAGATGAGTGTTAAGCACACCACCAGCACTGACTCCCTATTTCTAACCTGTACTACCTGTTACCATACCCAAATATATGATAAAAGTGTTCTTACTATAATTTAATTATTAACCCCAAGTGGATCTTTCTTCCTAAGAGGTAAAAAGCCCAACGGCATCAGTTACTATAAAGGAACACACACACACACACACACACACACACACACACACACACACACACACACACACACACACACACACACACACAGAGTTTGTAGGTTATTTTGCATGTTGAAAGGGAGCAAATAGCAAATTTACCTCACTTATATAAAGTGAGGTAAATAGAGACGAGTAAAAGATGGCTCGTCTGTGGTGGAAAAATAAGTTAAGCACAAGTTTCAGATTCTGGAACTTCATTATGTGTCATTTTCTATTTCATCTCACTACATTTCGCAGTCAGTGTTTTATACTCTTTACTCCTCTTATGTGTACGTTGGAGCATTGCCTAGTTGGTGGCTGTTGCTCATGATTTATATGAATGAGGTTTTTCTTAGTTAACCTAATTTTGTTGTGAAATGTTGCCTTTGTTTTAATTATCTTTTTAAATGCTGAAATACTGAATTTTAAATGTAATACTGGATAAAAACCATTATGCAGCCTTCCCTGTCTGCTGTTGCCCCTAACACACCTTCGTTGGTTCCAAAGTGAGCATATAAAAAAGACATCAAGGTTTCTGACTTTTAACCTGAACTTTACTGAGAATTTTACAACAGCATATCAAATCTAAAAACAAGTATTTGAACAGCTTTACACTGGGTTTCAGTCGATGTTTAGCTGTCAGCTGTTAGCTGTTATTGTTTGCTTTGATATTCACAAAATACTGTTTTCAGCCACATCATGCAGCTGTTTAGTTAAAAGAGAAAAAAACTCTACACCTGCTATGCGCAACATGCAGACAAACACAGCAGTTATCTGTTAAATCAAGTTGTGCATTTAACCCTGAAAGAAGCAGAATATTCTTTCTGCAAACAGTAAAATCTAAAAGAAGTTTGATTGTGAAAAAGATATGGGTGCCGTTTCTGTGTACACCCATCTGAGTGGATACATCTAATCTTTATTGCTTACTGCTATGCACACACACACCACATCACATTTATTATTAGACTTTTTTTAATACTGCCATTGGATTTGCCATCTCTCTCTCTCTGTCTCTGTGATTGAATGTGGTAATAATGCACATTCATGTATTTACTGCTTCAATCTGAGTTTGTCTCATGACTGGCATTCTGCATTCAATCAAAACATTGTCTGTTTAAGTATTATATAATAAAGACTAAATAAAACAAGTAATATTCAGAAGGAGAAATTCAGTGTTGATCCAATCCAGATTATGATATAATTTCCCCATGGTCTAAATGAGAGTCCTGTGAGACTACTTTGATGGACAGCCACACTGCTGGGTTGTTTATACTCCAATGAAATGCATTTCATTGTCAGTGAGCAGACCTGTCACAGTGCTCCACTCTGTTTTGCTCTGAATGCGAGGACATGTTCCAAAACACTATGAATATTCACAAGCATGGCATGGCCATTAATGGCAGGCCAGGACTCTGCTTTGCAGTCAGTGTTGCTGACAGTCAACGTCTCACTCCATCATCATTACAAATGTATCATTGCTTATCAGTTTAGCATTAAAGGAAAAGGTATTTTTCTCAGTGACTAGCAGAAGATGACTGACTAAATAATAATGTATATATTTGATTATATCTGTCTTTTCTTGTATTGTATAAAGGGTCTTTTGTGGTATGTAGGACACAAATGTTTGTAAAGCCCAGAAAGGGTTTTTGTGGCTGTGGGTGTGAATAGAGATGAAAGATAATGGGCTCAGTTTTCACTGAGTCTAGCCCTGCACCATAGCCATGGTGCCATAAAAAGCAAAGCAGCTTCATTATGTGACAGTATGTACAGCTACACTATCACACACGGGAGCATATTCCCCAATTTATTCTGTTTTACAAACACACACATGAAACGCATTTCATTTATTTGTCGTTCAGTGTGGGTGTTCTGCGCAGGCTTTGGCCTAACACAATAAACAGGGGAGTGAAGGGGGGCAAATTCAATTTCACCTCTCTTATACCGATACACCTATACACAGTGAAATGAGGACACACATACCAAAAAGAGGAAAAAATACCCTTCTTTTTATTACATTTCCCTTTGGGCTTGCATGTGCATGTGTAGACTCCCAGACATGTAGAGACATGGTTATACACACACACACACACACACACACACACACACACACACACACACACACACACACACACACACACACACACACACACACACACACACAAAGAAGTGCACTTTTTAGGCTGAGAACTAAGAATATGATGACTGATGCTGCTTTAGGGATGCAGCATAGATATCGTTTTCAAAAATGACAAAAACATTTTGAGGCTTTACCCACAGTGAAGGATATTTTGCAGGATATAACACACATGGCAGTGATGCAGTAAAGACAGGCTTCAAACAAGGATCACTGTCTTTACTGCATCATGACTAAGCCTTTTTACACCATAGTCATTTTGATTTTTTTCCCACCATAATAATATAATAGTAATATAAAGTATATTTTGGCAAAGTAGTCGGGGGAGATTGTTGGTCAACAAAACATTTGATTTTAACACAAAAAATGTATTTTCTTTTCATGTCACTTTTAGAGATGACCTGGATCATTCTATCAACACAAAAATACAGTGGGGCAAAAAAGTATTTAGTCAGCCACCGATTGTGCAAGTTCCCCCACCTAAAATGATGACAGAGGTCAGTAATTTGCACCAGAGGTACACTTCAACTGTGAGAGACAGAATGTCAAAAAAAAAAATCCATGAATCCACATGGTAGGATTTGTAAAGAATTTATTGGTAAATCAGGGTGGAAAATAAGTATTTGGTCAATAACAAAAATACAACTCAATACTTTGTAACATAACCTTTTGTTGGCAATAACAGAGGTCAAACGTTTACTATAGGTCTTTACCAGGTTTGCACACACAGTAGCTGGTATTTTGGCCCATTCCTCCATGCAGATCTTCTCGAGAGCAGTGATGTTTTGGGGCTGTCGCCGAGCAGCACGGACTTTCAACTCCCGCCACAGATTTTCTATGGGGTTGAAGTCTGGAGACTGGCTAGGCCACTCCAGGACTTTCAAATGCTTCTTACGGAGCCACTCCTTTGTTGCCCGGGCGGTGTGTTTTGGATCATTGTCATGTTGGAAGACCCAGCCTCGTTTCATCTTCAAAGTTCTCACTGATGGAAGGAGGTTTTGGCTCAAAATCTCACGATACATGGCCCCATTCATTCTGTCCTTAACACGGATCAGTCGTCCTGTCCCCTTGGCAGAAAAACAGCCCCATAGCATGATGTTTCCACCCCCATGCTTCACAGTAGGTATGGTGTTCTTGGGATGCAACTCAGTATTCTTCTTCCTCCAAACACGACGAGTTGAGTTTATACCAAAAAGTTCTACTTTGGTTTCATCTGACCACATGACATTCTCCCAATCCTCTGCTGTATCATCCATGTGCTCTCTGGCAAACTTCAGACGGGCCTGGACATGCACTGGCTTCAGCAGCGGAACACGTCTGGCACTGCGGGATTTGATTCCCTGCCGTTGTAGTGTGTTACTGATGGTGACCTTTGTTACTTTGGTCCCAGCTCTCTGCAGGTCATTCACCAGGTCCCCCCGTGTGGTTCTGGGATCTTTGCTCACCGTTCTCATGATCATTTTGACCCCACGGGATGAGATCTTGCGTGGAGCCCCAGATCGAGGGAGATTATCAGTGGTCTTGTATGTCTTCCATTTTCTGATGATTGCTCCCACAGTTGATTTTTTTCACACCAAGCTGCTTGCCTATTGTAGATTCACTCTTCCCAGTCTGGTGCAGGTCTACAATACTTTTCCTGGTGTCCTTCGAAAGCTCTTTGGTCTCGGCCATGGCGGAGTTTGGAGTCTGACTGTTTGAGGCTGTGGACAGGTGTCTTTTATACAGATGATGAGTTCAAACAGGTGCCATTCATACAGGTAACGAGTGGGGGACAGAAAAGCTTCTTACAGAAGACGTTACAGGTCTGTGAGAGCCAGAGATTTTCCTTGTTTGAGGTGACCAAATATTTATTTTCCACCCTGATTTACGGATAAATTCTTTACAAATCCTACCATGTGGATTCATGGATTATTTTTTCACATTCTGTCTCTCACAGTTGAAGTGTACCTCTGGTGCAAATTACTGACCTCTGTCATCATTTTAGGTGGGGGAACTTGCACAATCGGTGGCTGACTAAATACTTTTTTGCCCCACTGTATGTAAAGCTTAAAATTAAGCATATAGTTAGTATAAAACATGTTTTCATAGGCATTAAAAGGGTCAGTCGCAGCCAGGTGCTGCTAATCAAATGCACTTGTTGTGAGCAGTTGGGCTACAGTGTTCATCATTCTCCATCATTCTATAGTGAAAAAGATTATTTACAAGTGGAAAACACTCAAGGCATTTGTCAGGAGTGGACGTCTCATCAGATTTACCCCAAGGTCACCCATTCAGTGTTTTTTAAAAAAGAAATCACCATCACCAGTCTGTTTAAACAATGGAGTAAAATGCAAATAAAATACAGTAAAAGAGGATTCAGACAGGCAAGTCCTGTAGCAGCAGCTTTGCACAGAACAGATAAAAGAGAAATCATGAGCTTGCAGATATGCTTTTCATTGCCGACAGATGATACAACCTCATATGTTAAGGAGGCAGAAGTGCCAAATGACCAACTGAAAGTGACAGTATTTGTGGATGGCAAGACAAAACTAGCTTGACACTTTACCTGATCCTGAGGGCTTCATTTCGAGCATTTAGCTTCCGGACACACTTTGCAAAGTTTACTAAACACACAAGAATGATTTAGGGCTAACTAAATTGGCTCATGAATCATGCTTTGCAGGCCAGAAATGAATTTACCGAGACCCAGGGATATCACCGGAAACTTTATGAGTAAATTATTATAAGAGACTTATTGTAGTTTTCTTGTCTGTAGTTTGTGTTAGACACAATCATTCACAATGTGTCAGATCGCCAAATTATAATTACATACTGCTGAATACACTACTTCCCTCTATACCCGAAGGAATATCTGCTGCTTTATCACTGCAAACACACACTGCAGTAATCAGAAATGCTTGGATAGTCAGGAAGAGTGGAACACTTATTCTCTGTCTATTTCTCTGTGTGTACACTAACTACGTTATTTAATGTTTGAAAGAGCAACTGCCCAGATGCTGAGGCCCACAAAGCATCTCTGTCATTTATCCAATGTTAGACTGAGCCACTATGAAGCTGTATTCAGAGAATGAATGGGGTATAATGACAACATCCTTAAACAGCAACCATCATCTATAAATGGACTAATGGAGATTCTCAACATTTTGATAACTGTGGCAGAACTGGCGCATCATTCACATCAAGTGCTGTAATTTTTCCCCCTGGTATTTTCTCTGTCATTACCAAAGGCCCTCTCGACTATCGTGATGTATTTCTGCAGTGAGAATAAGTTTCTCCTGGCACTCAGCTCCGTATTCCTAACTGGTCTTTTCACTTTAATATTCACCAAACATTTTGAATATACCATGAGACTTGTGCTGCAGCGCGACTGCTGTAATTGCAGAGATATAATGTTCCTCATAAGATTTATGAGCTATTAATCTGTTCATGCAGAATGATTCATGAGTCTCAGAGTTGGGAGACATATGATTAGAGTTAATCATTTGTCATGGCTGCTGCAGACATAAGGCTTTAAGCTACAGATATTTCATCCAAACTGCAGTGATGGTGGATCCCGCAAAACTCCCCAAAATCTCATTTTTCGGGCTATGTCAAATCTTCTAAGTGTTACAGCTGTATAATAGGTGCATGCTCATTGTACCACTTTTACTTGATATTTTACCCCTATTATATTTAATGAGGCCTTTGCACTTCAGTCAAATGAGGCCATTAGTACACTTTGGGCCACATTTACTAAGCAGGGCAAATTAGCGTGAGGCTAGGCACCAATGTGAGGGGAAAGTTCTGAGAACGGTCTACTAACAATGTGCAAATTTATGAACACACACACAGCCTCTTCACTTTGATAATGACCAATGGAATCTACCAAGAGCCCCACAAATTAGTGTACGGCTGCAGACAAGGAGAACTGAATAGGGGGGTGAGGAGTCTACTAGCAACACAGGCTTATTAGATGTTTTCTGATGAACAGAGTATAAGCATAGATTTGCTCTGTTAGGAATCAGCAGTGCAGTGAAGACCAAGGAAAAGCACAAAAGATTTTGAAAAAGCCTTCTTTAAAACTGGAGGCATTAGCGGAGGAATTTAACAATTTCAAACTGTCTGAGCTACATAAAAGAGACATCTGAAATACTACTGATGAGGTCTGTGCAGCAGGAGGGGCGCAGAGAAAATAAAAATGTCAGACCTCTCTGGTGCAGAAAGTGGAAGTAACATTTGAAGACCACATCACTGAATTTTGTCAGGTAGCCAATTTATTCTCCTTATATCTATATGCAGACTAATGTCAACAAGGGAAACACTGGGCACTGTCCATGGTCCTGAAATGTGAAGCTCCACGGGATGCTGAATATCTGTCTTTCTTGTTGGTTTATCTTCAAATTAAAGATAAAGTAATTTTTAATAGTAACATTCTTATTTTATTTCCAATAATTTATATGTTCAGATAAAAGCATCTTGTGGCTTTTACTTTTTTCTGCCACATAGTGTCTGTATTGAATGGTGCCTGCTCACAGGAGCCCTAGTTTATCAAGTACAAAGTAGATAAAGTCTTGTTTTTTGTTTTTTATTTGGCACTAATTAATTGCTCAATAAGCCAAGCTGTAAATTGACTACTGCAAACATTAGCCAATCACCTTACATGATTTATTTAAATACCCTCCTCCACAAATGGTTAATTCTGAAAAGGAATCACCCGTCAATGCACATGCGATAAGTGCAGCAAAATAACTTTGTCCATTTTTAAATTTTCTCTGGTCTTGACAAGAGGTGTTTTAGTGGCAAAAGAGGTGCAAACTATAAGTAAATCTGCTCCTTAATGCTGTAATACCACACACACAGCACTCATGACACCCCACTCACTTGAAAATATATTCTATTACACCCTGCTGAGTGGAATGAAATTACATTCAGTGGATGGAGGGAAGTCTGCAAGCTAGCTGAGGCAGATAATTTAACAAAGGAAGTGAAGCCTGCAAGCTAGTTTAGACAGTCAATTTGAGTCTACCACTATATTCAGATGGCATATATTTCACAGCAGAGAGAAATGTATATCACATTGTTTGTTGTTGCCGAGCAGAGGGTAAATAAACAATTTCTGATCTTGTCAATCAGAGCAAAATGACTATATGATTAGTGGCAAATACTGTAGTCTGAGTAACTATTACAACAATGTCCAACTTAAAAGACCTTTCTGCTATTGTTATTATTTGGATAATGTCCAAAGTCATAGTCCAGCATTTGTTTTGACCCAACTGGCCCATTCTCTTTGTTTACTCTGTGGGTCTATATCAGTATCACACCACAAAATCCTGGGCTCCCCGAAGACAAGTCACATAATTCCTACAGCTTTCTATGTTGGTGGGATTTGTCACCGGGCATTTGGGGAAATAACACATCTTGCTGTTTTCTTGGGAGGAGACTCTGCTTTTGCTACAGCCCTGTTGCCACACCACTCATTATTCTGTCGCTTGCTACTGCTGCTCTTTTTAAATATATATTTTTAAGCTTTTAAACTGAGCTAGTAAGTTATTCTTACACCAGATCCCATGCTGTAATGCATTTAGTGTTTCCTTGTGATGAAGTGAGAGCTTGGAAACCAAAAATCCTATTTTACTATCACGTAATAATCTATTCCACATGTGTTTGCTGACTGATCTTTATGTACTCAACTGTCTGCAACACAAGCAATCAATTTAAGCTAACAATGCCATGCCCACTGTTCTGTTTGTCTGCTGCTGTCTGCTAGATTTTCATCAGTCCTATCTACACCACAGAGCCCACCTGTAGTTTCTCATTTCACTAGGAGGGAAGTTGATTATCTTCGCTCTCCCCCACCCTTTTTTTCTTTGGTTTGAGCTTGCATGGATTGCGTGCATGAATCTAGACCAGAGACTAGATTCTACGCATAATCTGACATGATTTGAAATTCAAAAGGCTCAGAGGAAATGCCTATGGGATTTTATTTTCATTTAAGGCTGTGGCATTGGAATATTGGGTTGACTGGGTTGTTACCATACTAACACTTATTCATGCTGTAAAAAAACAGAAAAACAAACAGGATCTCAAAACACATTTGCAAACTGGAGGAAAGAAAGAGACATTATTGCTTTTGAATGTACTGCAGAGCATGCTGCTATAGCTATTATGTTAAAGAAGTAACTCAAACTTAGAAATTCAGCCTCCTGTATTGGAGTCCCAGAGCAGATCTAGCAGAGTACATTCACAAAGAAAATATCGCGCCTGTGAAAATGTCAGTAGTTTGGTTGAGCTCTCCTCTGAGAGGTGATACAGCTGAAGAAGCTCTGTCTTTGACTTTGACCTGAGCTGACCAAAACAGAAACCTCTGCTGCTTTCATTCCTCCTGTAAGTCAGGAAGAGGTTTTATCACACTCTGCTAAACCCCTTTATCTTACACTCTAATCCCCCAACACACAGGGGCTTACATACACATAGACTATGATGTTTTATATTATATTTTTCATTAAACCCCCTTCAAGGAGGATTCTTTTCCCCCACTGGCCAGTTTAAATTATGCTGTTTTTTTTTTTCAATCATGGACAATCATGCAAAATAGTTTTCTGTCTGCTTCCAACCTGTTTTAAAGCTGATGTGTTAATGGTGCTTCACTCAAGTACATTGTTGATAGGTAGCAGCATTCATTACTTAGCATAACACTGTATTATTTTACCAACATTTGGCCTTGTGTTTAGCATGTGCTTGTCTCTGTTTAATCAGTGTTTATTCAGCTGGAGTGTGGTGACGATCATCCCCAGGCATTTACCAATTTACTCACAGATAAACTCTATATGGATCACAATTACTGAAATGCACTAGCAATCAGATAGCAAAATTAAACAATTACCTTGCGTTTAGAACTCTGTAATTTTTCCTTCTCGTCAGGTGTTGCACAGGAAAAAGTCAGGAAACAGACACAAACAAGTCAATGGGAGCTGACATAATTCCACTTGCTGAGATGAAGACTGCTCATTTAGTTTGCAAAAGAACACACAAAGCAATCGATACTCCATCTCCTGCTTTATTTCCATTTTCTTCTAATGAGAAAAGAGAGATTCACTTTATCAGGATCACTCAATGCTGCAATGTCTAAAAATCAAGAGATTTGAATGCATTGAGTCTGCCTTGTTTGAATAGTATGAAAACTAATCTATGCATACCCAGTGTTTGGTTTGTGGTTAATACTGGGCTTAAGGAAGGGTTTGGATAGGAGATGAGATGAGAGGAGCTGAAAGGGAAGTCAGAACTGGAACACACTGTCAGAGACTGCATGCTATCTGCTGGGTAAAACTGAGATCTCCACTTAATTTTTGGGCCCAAAGCTTATAATTAGCATGAGATTTCAAAACAAGCTAAGCTTTCATGCTGCAGCAGAACCTTCCAGACTGATCTCTAAAGCTGCTTTCCCTCATCACCATCATCAAAATGCTACATTTGATTATCTTTCAACAGTTGATCTTGCATCCCAAACCCAGAGAATTCCCGAGTGAATATAGATCTAATATGGCGCAGTTGTTTTAAATGCACAGGCAAAAAGGAAACGTCCTGTCAATATTCATGTCTTCAGCTTTTCCGCTGGCAGCTTGCTAACTACCCCTGACTGCGCAAGGTCGGTGTGAGTGCTGGTTCTCTCGTGGTTACAGTGCACTATAAAAACAATCGTGATATAAAAGTGTTTTACTGTGTATTTTACAGTTTTGTACTGTTCTTCTAGAATATCATTAAATTTACATAAATAGACTGATTTTACATTTCAAATGTAAATTAACATAAAATCACTGTAAATGTAATAAAACACAATTTTATTGTTTGTTAAATGTATTTGTCTGTACGTGTGCATATTTGGATTGTTAAAATACATTCACAAATGCATCATAATTTCACAAATATTTGTCCGTTAGTTGAAAGATTGAACTGTTAAATTCAAATGTAATACTATGGAAAAATATATAAAATGATTCGTATAAACTTTTTTACATCAAACAATTATTACTATTATTGTTATTTGGGACGATCGTGGCTCAAGAGTTGGCAGTTCGCCTTGTAATCAGAAGGTTGCCGGTTTGAGCCCTGGCTCGGACAGTCTCAGTCATTGTGTCCTTGGGCAAGACGCTTCACCTACCGCCTACTGGTGGTGGCCAGAGGGGAATTATAAAGTGGAATTGTGCAGCGCTTTGAGGGTCTCATAAACCGCGATATGAATGCAATCCATTGTTATTTAAACCAACTGCTAACTGTATATTTCTGTACATTAAAGTATTTTTATTCATAGTGCCGCATTCATTGACCTTGTTTGTAGGTAATTTCATTGTTTAATCACGTTAAATTGTTCCTAATTTAATGTTTAAAAGCAGTTGAAAAAGGCAAAATCCCATGTAAAATTAGGGCAACAAACTGTAGTGTCATTACTGAAAATAACCGTATTTTTATGGGAAAGTTATTTTCTGTTATTATTTTGGCGCCCCAGCTGCTGGAATATTACTGTTTTCTAGGATTTGTTTTTTACGGTGTGGGTTAGCTTTGTGTAGACTGAATAGAACATCTGTGATCTAATAATATCCCTTCTATCATGCATATTTTATGTGTTTTCACAGCTATTTCTCAAATCTGCTTTGGTGAGTCATTTAGTCGTACATTTGGATGTCACCACATACCTTGGCAAATCAGGTTCCATTTCCTGCTCAAATTACTGCTCATGTTTAATTCACGTCCGATACATACGTTCTAATTTGACCATACTAAATTATTTAACCAACAGATGATAAACGATGAGAGAAACATTAGTTCTGTGACTTAATCATACGAGAGAATTGAATGCAGAATGTAAACTGTACGTTTGGCCACAATAATACCTGTGACATATTCCTCACACACCAATATAGTTGCCAAGAAAGTGATAAATGAAGGGTTGTCAGTTTAAGTGTTTTTTTTACATTTATGTTGTTTTTGTACCAAATCAACTGAGTCATCAAACATCCTTTGCACCACAGCAGGCAAATAGCACAGATGGTTATGACTGTGCATGCAAACACCATCTTTAAAATTAGATATAGTAGGTATTTCATATTTGCTTACCTGCACGCTAGAGACACCATTAACAAGAGCAAAAACAATAAACGTGGCATGATCACAGGAGGAGACTGCTTTTCTTTACTCTGTCTATCAGCTCAAATGTGTAATGTATTAGATCTAAAACTGAATGGTTGCTCCAGTAGAGTTAAATTTGCATTTGTTAGCATTCACTTGTGTTGCATTGCTTTTAAAGTACCGTGTATTCACCGTATCTCCAAAGACCTCGAGGCAACAGGGTTGCTCATTAGCAAGCTCTAACGAACTCTTTCCATTTGTAACAGTTGTAATTATTTCTAGGTGTAAGATGACTCTCTCTGGGACTGAAGCCTGATGACACCACCAGGCCTGCTGCAATAGGATCATGCTGACAACTTGCCACACACAGATCTGATTACCTGCCACTGTGCATACAAATAAGTCAGGCAGGGTCACTGCCTCCCTCATCCATTAATACTGGAAAGAGAGGTAACCTCGTGTTGTGCCTGTCAGTACATGGCACTCAGGTTCACAGGCATGACTAAGGCAGCTCTCATTCTCAGTCGCACTGGCAGCACAAGTGTAAAGCATCAGAATCTCACATCTCTGTGTGAGGACTTTAACACACATACGGTCTAATATCTACATATACTCCACTTAAACATGTCAGTGATGGCTGTCTGCCAGTAGCCTCTATAGCTATAATTGCACATGCAGAATTACCTGCCCCAAAGATGCCTCGAGGCTACAGTAAAGCAGTCCCCATGAATACGATAAATTCGTTAGCTAAAACTATTCTGCACGTTTTGACCTAGAAAAGAAGGGTGGCATGCCTTACGGTTATTTTAAAGTCTGTTTAGTGGTTAACTGTTGGTTTTTTATTTATTAGAAAATTCTTTAATTATAAAGCACTGCATGGCCTTGCACCATTCACAGAGGCTTTTGGTTTATGAGTCAGGTAGGCCATTCAGAGCCTCCTGTTGTTGCCTCTCAAAGTGCAGCTAAAATATTTTGTAATGCTACTTTCAACTTTTTTGCTCAGAGCCACCAAAAGCCTTCAAAAGGACGAGAAAAGTTCAAGAATTTTATATTTTCAAAAGTTAACTAAAAAAATAATTTGATGGTTTTGTAACATTACATATGTACATGTGTATTTATTTATTCATCTTTCCATTCTCTTTCATTTTATTAATAATCCATCCACCCATCCCATATCCATGTCTTGGATAGGGATGGGTACCGGTATCCGGTGCCATCATGGCACCAGTTCTGACATAAACGGTAGTAACCAAAGCAGCGCACATTTCGGTGCTTTATTTTTCCTGAGATGTCACACACTTTGGATTCTAGCCAATCATTTTACCTTTGCGAGCATAGTAGGCGGGCCCAGGTACGTACGTTCTTTTAGAGCAGAGCTACAGATTAAAAACGCACAAGGCTGGCTGTACTTCACAGCAAAAGATGCAAACTCAGCAGCCTGCAACAAGTGGTTTAAGCTGATACTGTGTAAAGGAGGTAACACCTCGAATCCGATGAAACACCTGGCGACGTATAGCATTTTTTAAAAGCCGAGAAATGCGCCGTATTTGATAGCTTGCTGCGAGACCTCACACCGAGCACATCTACTGCGGGTGTGGTGCCTGTTATCGGACCCGGAGTTAGCAACATCCCCCAAGAACCCGAAGAGGAGAGTCCTGGCCCCTAGCCCTGCCAGTGTAGCAGAAATGATGAGGATGGCGGCAGCAGCCGTTCTTCTCTGCGTGAGTAGTTTCATGTTGTTCGTGTGTAATTTACGTTGAGTAGGCTAACCACGTTATTACATTAATGCAGGTATGGTGAACTAGCAAACATCATCATAGCTACATGCGGCTGTCTTCTTGTTTGATGGCAGATACTCCCTTCACCCTGGACAAAAAGGCTAAAATGACCAAAGAAAAAGTGGAAAACAGTTAAACATGAGAGGTTTTTAGACAAAATTGGTGTTTTTTCCATCGATTAAGCACTGCTTCCAGCCAAGAGTGATACCATATATGCCCCATAGCTGCAGAAAAGGCTAACATTGTTATCTTTTTACAAAAAAACAGCTGAACATGAGAGGTTTTTGGACAAAGTGTGTGTTTGCCATTCTTTAAGCACCGGTTTGAGCACCGTTTAAGCACCGGCACCGTTTCAAAAGTACCGGTTTGGTACTGGTATCGGATAAAACCTAAACGATACCCATCCCTAGTCTTGGATAAGCAGTAGTTGTCTTTGATTATTTGATCTTCGATAGTTCTCGCATTCAGTCCTGCAGCTTTTGTTGTGCATCAGCCTGTTTTTGTGTTTCATTTACGTCTCTGTTTTTGTTGGACACTTGTAAAGCATTTTGCAAGTGCTTGACTGATTCCATGGAGCAGGCTTAAACAATGCCATCAACACGTGGAAACACAACTGCTGAGTATCAGGGAATATCGAAGCCAGAACTATGTGATTAGGGGAAATGAGTTATCTCCCAGTAATGCCACATTTATAGAGTGGCCCTCTGTAATTACGACTTCCTTTGCAAGTTTAGCTGCAGGATGCCGTGCAAGGTTGCAAAATTTAACAAAACATAAAAGAAAGAAAAAACAGAAAAAAAGGTTTTGCTCACATGCTAAGACAGAAACATGCCAAACAGCCCCAGGCTGTTAGTTGCCTTTGCTGACTGTATTGGCAGATGGTTCAGATTTTCTAACTCCCTGACCGATGAGCCAAGCCAGGGAAAATTGAATAGCTAATTGCTGAAGAGGGGAGTTTTGTGAAAAAGGTGTTTCTTTCTAAACATCCTCAGCAATGGTGGTTATTTGAGCCCTGATCTCCATATTGTCAGCCAAACTCTGGTCCCAGCTGGCCTATATAGGCTAGAAGCAAGCCCATCAAGTCTAGTTACTGACAGCTGGCCCTGTATTCGACAGCAATAGTCACAGTTTTAGGAAGAAATCAAACCGGTTTTAATGGAACTGGTACCTCAAAGCAGAAAGAGCCCAGCAGACTGTGCATTTCCAGCTGCTCAAACACCCCTTGAGACTCATGCTAAACACTAAGATCCTCTAAGCAACGCTCATGGGAATTCACAACATTGACATCACATCAAACAACGCCAGCCCTAAATATGCTGTCATTGCACACAATGAAGTGTGGGGCAGTGAAACAGAAGTAAGAACTTCCTGCAAGTAGTCTTATCCCACTGGTCCCAGTGAGGCAGATATTCTTCAACACTGACTGATTCCAACCTGGGAATACTTGATTATCAGGCATGTCTTTGTGCACACTGTACAAATACATCCCAGTGCAGATGTTAAAGGCATGTGTGATGTAATCAGAGCAATTATACAGAAGAATGTATTTGATAAGGGTTTGTTTAATGGCGCTGGATTAATGACGCAAGTACAAAGTTAATTACTGTGTCAAACCTTAATGAGGGGAAATAACAACACTTTGCTTACCCATAGACAGACTGAATTTATTACAGAGTTATTCATTTACTAAGTTAAAATATAGGAAATTTCCTCTTTTATTCCAAGGTTTATTCAATCATTTTGAAGATTTTGAGCAAATATTCTGTTGTTACATTAAACTTACAGCTAATGTGATCTCACAAGGAGGTAAAATGAGATTAGACTGCCAACTAGTGCTCTGGTCCCTTGGCTACCCAGAATGCCACCAGCAGTCTAAAGCAGGAGGGGATTGTGTTTTGGTCGCTTATGAATTTTCATTCACTTCTTTAACTCCCCAGTGCCGATCTCATATGATGATGCAACACATAACAGCAGAAAGTAAAGCACATGCAGTCTTATTGCTTTGAGTGAAATTGCACATTAAAGGAACACTTTTTAATCAGAGCATAGCATTTATTCAGTTAGACTACTAGAATAAGTATCTGGTAGGTTAATTAGTAGAGAGGGTTAGTAATAGGTTTCAACTTCTTTGGTGTTAATTAAATTTACAAAAGGTGCACTAAGAGAAATGGCTTCACAGGTGAAGGCCACTGATATTTTTTTCCTCCTCATCTTTTCTGATGCTTTGTTCACTAGTTTTGCACTTGGCTAGGGTCAGTGTCACTACTGGTAGCATCATGAGGCAATACCTGGACCCTGCAGAGGGCAAAGGTAGTCCAACTCTTCCAGGATGGCACATCAGTACATGCGATTGCCAGAAATATGTCCAGCAGGCCACCAGTGTGAATGTCTCTGACCAAATAATTTGAAACAGACTTCATGAGAGTGGTCTGAGGGTTCTCTAGCAGGCTCTGTGATAGCTGGAGCCCATTTGGCATAGAAAATCAGAACTGGCAGGTCCACCAGTGGTGTCCTGTGCTTTTTACAGATTAGCACATGTGACAGACATGAACTGCCTGGAGCATCATTCAGCTAGACCGATTTGGTGGTGGGTTATTGAAGGTCTGGGGAGGGATGACCCTATAGGGACGTAAAGTCCTCTTCTGCCTATGCAACGGCACCATGACTGCCATTAGGTATCAGGATGAAATGATTGGACCTGCTGTCAGACCCTACCCTGGTGCCATATGTCCTGGGTTCCCCCTGGTGCATAAATATGTCTGGTTTCATGTGGTGAGAGTATGCAGGCAGTTGCTGGCAGATGAAGGAATTGATACCACTGGTTGGCCTGCACACTCACGTGACTTGAATCCAATAAGAACAGCTCTGGGACAATTCATCCCTCGGTAGGTTTTTATTTTTCATTTCCAGCAAACAATGCAGCATCCTTTTGTTTCAAACACATTGTGTCCATGTCAGTGTAGATCCAGCATTATTTTCCCCATTAAAAGCGAATGCCTTTTCTATGTGTTCGTTTGATTTTTGATTTTTTGAACAGTGTATAATCCCACATCACTTGCTGCAGAGGCACTAGTAGCAGGCAGTTACATCAACTTCTGCATGCTAAAGAACTTTTTGTTACTGATGCATTTTTGTATATAACTACGCCTTTTTAAAAATACATTGTAGTTACAATATAACGTTATTTCCTCAGTTTAACAGTAATGTATCATAGCGCAGACACTAACCATCTGTTATCCAGTTGCTAAATGGCAGTTGATGAACAGTTGGTACTGACTGGAAGGAGGCCCATTTGTTAGCATGGACTCAGGGAACATGTGGAGAGTCAATGTAACATGTACCTGCAGTCGATCTCTGTGTAATGGAGTCATAATCATTGCTGCCCTGGCTATAAATCTCAATCAGACGACTCAGCCGCTATTGCATATTCTAACTAGTACAGTATGCATAAAGCTGGGTAGATAATGGCATAATGAATCACACAAAAGTGTAATAATGATGATGTGAATTATGATGACAGTAAAGGCTATGATGATGCTGATGGTGATGATGACTGTGGTGGTTAGAGTACATGCTTATGAATCACACACTAACACATTGCAGACAGGGCCCAGCAGAGGCACACTTCCAGTACTTTTAACTGATTGATTACATTTGGTCTGCTTTTGGAGGTAAAAACTAATCAATGCACAGCTGAATGAATGAAAATGGCTCACCAGAAAAATCATCGACGTGACCATTTTCCCCACATCCATTTCTAACAAAAAAACAGCTGTGAGCTACATACCAGTTGGTGTGTGTTCTTGTTTGTGTATGTGTTTAATGGGTTGTTGCAGTAATCAAAAGCAGCATATGGGCAGAATTGAAAGCACCGTTAGAAGAAAGTGGACTGGCTGGGAGCAGAGTAAGAATGATTAAGTAAGGGAGAGAGGGACACTTGCTGATTTTTCTTTAGTACTTTGAGTATATGGGCCATTTAATGGGAAATCATTAGTTTTAAAGGCAGTTTGTCAAAATAAGCACATATGAAAATTTAGATTACCCAGAACTCGAACAACCCGTAAAGGCTTTTGTGTGTCTGTATGTGGTGTGAGAATCTGGAACAGTCTGAGTTTACAATTGAAACAATGCAAAAATATTCATAGATTTAAATTCCTCTACAAACAGTTGGTCTGGTCACAGTATACTCAATGATGGGTTTTAGTGTGCTCTGTAATGTCTGTCCTCTTACCATTGCTGGTATGGATTCCAAAATAAAAAAAATAAATAAATAAAGTGTGCGTATGTATGTACATATATGTACTTGTGTGTGTAGATATATATGTATGTATATGTATGTGTGTTTGTTACTTGTAGTTATTACTGCCTGTTACCTGTGGTAATGCAATTTATAATTTATATATTCTGTATTCAGTTATGAAGGCTCTAATTGTTGGTTGCGAGCTGCCGCTTAGATGCTTGTATCTGCCCGGGGCTGTTGATGGGTCTGTATGCAATGATGGGCGTAGCTGCGGGAAGTTTATTGTTTTTTTTTGTTGATGAGTGAGTATAGGGGTGGGATTTAATAAGTTTTCTTCGTCCCACTCCTTTTTCAGGCAAGTTTTGTTTATTGTTTTGTGTATTTTATGTTCAATATAGGTATTTGTTGTGCCTGAAAATGAATAAATAAATGAAAAAAAAGAAAAAAAAAAGAGGGGGACCAAAGTCAGCCAAAGAAGCAGATGAGCTGACAGCCTGACGCAAACAGACTATTTTGATGTGCTGTGGGTGAAAAGGGCTTATATTTTATGGAAGGCTGCAACAAGTTTGAGTCTAAAGCTAAAGCACACAGTTTGCCATCTGTGTTCATCTATTTCTGCTTTCACCACGCATTCTGATGGAAACAGCCATGTGAATATTTTCTCACTCTTTTGGTTTCCTTCTTTCGTCAGGTCTGCCTGTGACCGTGGAAACGAAGGTGTAACTGTGACTGTAACTAACTGTAACTAACTGTAACTAGCTGGACGGCTTACTGTCACAGAAATAACAGCAATCAGCAACAATGTTGTAATCTAAAGCCTATTTGAAACCAATGGTACATTGATAATATGATTGTAATGATGATCGCTTTTGGTATTGTTTTGATGTTTATTGTTTAAATCTAGATCAGTGAGTTGGATCTTGGTTATCATTTTGAATCTTTGGTTTCTATGTTCTAACTGAAATTCAGAAACACTTTGTTTACCTGCTGAAGTGGAGTAAGTTTCAGGTTTGCTTGTATTTTATTTTCTGTTTTGAGTTCATTTGTGTTCAGTGTTATTTTAACCTCCTCTAGAGCATTGCAGTAGTCAACTCTACAAGAAATAAAGACACGATTAAGCATCTTTAGATCTTGCTGTGGCACATAGTCTCTCAGTTTAGCTATGTGAGATGCTGAAAAAGTGATTCAGTTACAGTCTTTATATGGGCAGTGAACCTGAGGTCACCGTCCATGACATTTTTCACATAGTGTGAGGGCTTTAATTGAATCTCCACTCCAACACTTTGGATATTAAGTCCACATGGAGCTATTCTTCCACACTTTGTAATGAGCTGATGCAGTCATTTAGGAAACAGTTTTTAGCCTCGACTTGAATGTTATGGTCACTTCAGCCGATTCCCTGCTGCCATACTGTGTGATACTTCACATCTAATTCAGTGTGACAAAGGTAACAACATGTTGTATGTTTTATAAAGTCACACCAATGTCACTTGTTAGCCAGTATAACCCATGTTTAAAAAAATCCTCTCACAAGCCATTTCACTCTTTTGATTTATCCTGCAAGAGCAGCATGATAAGATGGGATGAAAGAGGCAGAGTAAGATTGATGAGATGCAAAAACATCAGTGATTGAATTCTAGATCACTCAGGTAAGTTTGCTTCTTTTTGTTTCATGCCACACATGCGGATACTTTACACGTACTGAAACATGGGGCTTTGGACAAAGAACGCTTTTTGGCTACACAGGCAGCCGAGGACGAATTTGAATGTCATGACCTGTTTTAGAATTCAGCAGAAACTGACACCTGCCCTAAATTATGCTAATATCCAGGAAATAATGACAAGTGCTTCTGGGCTGAGAGTTATCAGTTCATTTCAGTATATCCAGTATATTCTTTTGCATGTCTGTTTCAGCACATACGCATGCCCAAGGCAACATACTGAAAATGTATAAATGCTTCCACATACATACCATTGTGAATTGTAGGTGAACTTTAAGTTAAATTCAGGCATTAATCCAATCAGGAAGCAGTATTTTCAGGACTTGAATGCATAAAGATCGGCAGTCTAATTGGAATCACTGTAAACGCTTATCATTTTCACATATTAATGAGTATTGCTATGGAGAATAATTGAATTAATCTATACTGCTCAGCTTATCATTCAGAACGTTATTCTTGGTTAGTTAAAGCTGAAGATTAAACTGAAATGAAGGTCACATGAGTCATCTGATGTTATCAAGAGAATAAAAAGTTTCATATAATTGGTTATGAGTGTATTGACCCCTCTGACCCAAACGACTCTGACTGCCACTTCACTTCAGAGGCACGGTGCCTCCTACAACATGAACAGCAGCTGGCAGCCCACATATACTTGTGTAAAAATATACAACATGCATGCAGGAACACACCGAGTAGCAGCATGGGTCCCACCCTGTGGAGAGCATCCAGTTTTTATTGTATTCATTTCTCAATGTTATTTTGACCTACTGTAACATCAGAGCCTGAATGCACGGTCTGCTATTTCACCCTGTGTCTGAGTCCTTACATAAACATCCTTACCAGGCATCTGTTTATGTGAATGCTTCCTACATGAGGACAACAATGTAAATAGGTTTACATTCATCCACAGTACATGACAGAACATACCGTATATTCATAATTTATTCCAACCTGGTAAATTCCCAATAAATGCGGCTATTGTGGCTTCGCATATGACACAAACTCTGCCTGTCTAATTTAGAGAGCTCTTGCAAAACAATGTATATGGTACAAGTGACGTGAACTTTTTACAGTTAGCCTATTCTTTTGTTCTTAAATTCTTGTAAACACTTGGTGCTGTGCTTATATTTGCCCACAGGATAATAACCACCACAGTTAGATATTTAAGCATCTAGGAAAGTCTCTCTGTAAAAGCGTGGCTAACTTCAGTCCCATCGGCATGACGCGTCTTTGTGAGCTCCCTTGGGCTCTCTCCAGAAACTTGTGTATTCCACATCCTGCAGCATAATGTGATTTGTGTAAACTTTTCACCAGCTGACGAATATAAAATTAGACGTAAATTCCTGGCCTCAAAATAATATGAAATAGGTTACTGCCAAGTAGCTGAGTTTCCATAGCAAATTCCATTGACTGCCATCAAACAGACCACAGACCAGCTATTGATACAACTGCACAAGAAGAGCAGAGTAAAAAGGGAAGAGCTGACAAACAACTAAGGTTTATAGATATATATAGTTTTGGTTTAAACTCACTTTTTACAGTCTGATCTAGTACACAACCTTGAAATTTAATTTGCAAACAAAGATAATACAGAAAAATTGATGACTGATTGTACATTGAGGGAAAGAGAACATCTTAATTACTAACCTTTTAAAGTGAAACTTATTAATGGCAGACAGAACCAAAAACATTTTGGTAACACTTTATAATAAGTGCACACGATTAAGCATTAGTTAACATTTTTAATACTCTAAGGGAAGAAACCATCACTGTACTTTTGCATCTAACATCCCAAAGTCCAATGTGGGCTGGTTTGAGGAAGGTCGTAATAGGAGGGAAAGTCAACCTAGGTAGGTATTAAACTTAACAGACAACCTTCCAACACACAGTTTGTTAAGAACCTTAAAATCTGAACTTGGTTTAAAACAACAGTCATAGATACCCAAACAATTAATCAACAGTCACTCTACCAGTGCTGGTGCCTGTTATTTTCTGCTCTGAATTACAGCAGAACAACTGTTCTGATTGCAAGTACAATCAGATTAAAAAAAAGAAAAGAGGGTTGGATTTCCTCTGCCCCTAGAAATGAAACACTAACATCTCGCCTCTATAAAAGAAACAAAACTATATACAGATCTTTACATCAGCCATTCAAGATAGTAGAAGGTATGGATTCTGTTCCAAGCTCAGCTCTCTCACTGCAAACTGTCATGTTAAATATTTCATGTTGTTTGCCTGCACTGCTGGGAAAAATGTATCTGACTGAACCTGAAGTCAGATTCCTCCCTGTCAAAATCACAATAACTTAACAAACCTGCTTCCTCTTGCACTCAAGTAAAACCCTTTACTGTGTCTGAAGGGGGAAGAAGCAGCTTCAAGGACACTTTTATTGAAGTGCTACAGTGATTTCACTAGTGAGATTTAACACTATGCACCCTGCTTCTGCATATTCTCAGTGTATAGATTTCTTTTTATACCTCTATTCTTTTTTTAAATTTCTTTGCCTATAGGGACAGGCTGGCAGGAACCAGATGTAATAGTTTTTCTTGATGTTTGGTATCATCTCATTTGAATCTTGTTGCCATATGTTATTTGAAATCAGTCGGCTGCATTGGAAGCAATCTTGAATCTCTCATTGTTCACATGAAAAGCACAGCCGCAGTGCTATGAGTCACTTCCAGATTCTTTGAAACTGTGCCCCCTTATTTTCTAATTGTCATCCCTCTCACCCTAACAACAGGCTATCTGTTGTTTGTTTGAATGCGACCACTCTGAACAGCTGCACGCTTTTGCATTCTGATGTAGTTAGACAACATGCCTTATGAACCTCTTCTTTTCTGGTATACGCATGCCCTTAGGCTGAACTGAGTTTCAGTCTTGTAAGACTTTTGTTTGGTCTCTTGGCGCCTTTCATGACAACTCTCTTTCTTCCAAAGAAGAAGAAGCCATTTTCTCCATGCTGCATTCCCAATTTCAGACCTCTTCCCCACAATCATTCTTTTTGGGTTAATTTTTTCCTCGTGGCTGACAGTACTGGGCCAGCTGAGTGTGGAGAGACCTGGACAGGCTGCATTGTGACAAATAGTCCCGCTTTCCTAATATCCAGCTGTAGGTGACACCAGCTCTGGTCATACTTAATGGAAAACCTGTGTTTTGTCAGCAAGCTGACCCTCGTGCCCCTGAAGGAGGATGAGCGCTCCTCACTATGCTTTGAAGTCACACCCAGATGACATCAATAGTCTGCATGCAGAAGCCCCTTGGGCAATTGTCGGCATAACCTCCTGATTTGCATAAATTTTGTTATACTTCCTGTTCCACTTTTGAAAAGCTACCAAAATACCACTTAGCACATAACAGGAGAAAATAAATTTAGGTTATACTGGAGACTAATTCAATATTTGCCTAACTCGCTCAGAGTTTATTTAATGAGTCCTTTTATTCACAGCTACATATTAAACAGGCAAATCTTGGGCCAAGAAGCTCTGAATTTAAGTGTCTTTTGATGAGGTGCATCCCAGGAGCATGATTCAAAAGAGTCCTCAATCAAAGCTGCACGGGTTGATCTGGACCCCCAACACATTCATGTATGAGCGTTTCAGCTTTCTTTTTCTGAACTACAGAGCTGAACACACACCACACACAGACTACATTAGAGGGCCTTACTGGAAATCCAGTTTTCAAAGTGAATCAGGTATTGTGACCCCTGCTGAAACTAGCTGGAACTGATTTCTGCTCCTTGATTCCTGTTTGTGCTTCTCAGCATATAGCTGATTAAAAGGAGCTACACACTCCCTGGACTGGCTGCCTTACTAAAGAGGGATCAAAGAGAAAAGACTGACAACTTTATTTTTGATTTGAAACCATCACGCATTCTTGTATCTGTATTTGTAATCACCTATGCATGTTATAAGCTATATGCCAACCTCTTGGTTGTGGACATGAGAAGGATTAGGACACTGCTGACCTTTTATTCCATCCATGGGGACAGTATGGAGACAGTGAATGGTTACAGGAACCTCTATGTCCACACTGATAATAAACATGACTTCATTAAAACACAGAAGCCCTTCACAAGAAGAGCCAAGTCCCTACTTTTTTTTTTTGCTACTGAGGTCTTTAAATATCTGCTAGATGAGGCTCGAGGTGTTTTATGAGTCTGTAGTGGCTGGTACCAACCTCTATGCTGTAGTGCGGTAGGGGACACTAGGGAACAGACTGAGGGTAGTGGGGACTAGTAAACTAATAAGTTAACCGATCCACAAGGGCAGTAACATTGTAGATGTGGAGCATGACTCTCTGACGAAGGTGTCAATCCTTCACATCTCCCACATGATGTGTTGGGCAGTCGCAGGAAAAGACTCGTTCCACCACGATGCACCACAGAACTCCACAGGAAATCCTTCCTATGTGGCATCAAACTTGGTAATTCCTCCCAATGATACCTGGGCTATTTTCACTCGCCATATCTTGTTATATTATACATAGTTTTGTTTAACACTGGAATGTTTATTTTAACATACTGCACTTAATTTAATGACATAATTTTTCAGGTGTAGTATGAAAATATTTCATATTTTTATAATCTTTCATATTTCTGTCTTAATTGAGCTTCTGCAACAAAACAATTTCCCTCCTGGGATTAATAAGGTACTCTGATTCTGATGCTGCAGAACAGTGATCTGTGATTTAGGCATCAGTGCTCACATCTGTTCTCATTTAGAAGTTTCCAGACTTTCAGTAGTTGTCATGGTTTTGCAGTGGCCTCCTCTCCCAAGTGGGCATGAGCGGTCCTCCGCCGGGCGGAGCTTTCTCAGTTTTTTCTCCTCACCTGGCATACCAGCTTCTCATCTGGAAGTTCTTTAAACAGCAGCTCAGGCCACAACTCTCTGCCAGACTGTTGGCAATCAGTGTGGCAGTCAGGCTGATCTAAGTCCCAGTCAGTTTAGCTGATATGTGTCTTGTTTGTTTCAGTTTATTCTCACCTGTGTTGCCACTTTCCTTTTGAACTGGTTTGCATTGTCCAAGCAGGAAACTGAGGAAACTAACCAGCCATACTCACCTGCCTGTCCATGCTTCACTGCTGCAGTTCCTCTGTGGAGCCCTGGTCAGTACATTCCCATCCTGTCGCAGTCTTTTCCCAAGAAAACACAGTTCTAACCTCACAATAGCTCTGGTTTCCACGGGTCACTCTCTCCACACCCAACAGGAAAGCCACCTGAACCGGGACTCCAAAAAACAAACAAACAAAATCCTGCCGATTTCCCCAGTTTCAAGTCTTTGCTGCCGACTGTGAAACTCTTGCGTCAATAAACTTTATAACACAATGGTTCATTCATCCTTTACAATTCCTTAATGCCCAAATTATTATATTTTATATCAATGCTTAGTCCACAAGTATGGCTTCTGCAATACAATAAAGATGCTTCCCCATCTAAAAAGCACATTACGTTTTTGTAGGATTTTCTTTGATAGCCATGGCAAGACAAAAATCTGGACATCTTGAATTTGAAAATTTTAAAGTATCATCTGCCTGAAAAGGGGCAGCACCGGGAAAAAGAAACAAGTGATCCACATCAGCGTAAGTTCATGATAAGCACACGTTTCGATGCAGCGTGTCGTAAAGCTCCATTTGATCATAGTGTGTGAAATGCTGGGATGTATTGTAGATAAACAATGGTTCGCTGTTCAAAGCAAACACAAAGGCTCGCTCACAATGGGAATCCACAGATTAAGCCATTACAGGAGCAGTGCTGCTTGATGTACAGTATTGCTGACAAACCAAAATGAACACAGCCACTTGAATACAAACAAACTTTATAAATTGCACTGAAAACTTTAAACACAAGACAGAGAACTAACATGTTACCATTAAGGCCTTGTCAAAGGAAAAACTGAGTTATACTTCAAAGCTCTTTTACTCTGACCAGTCCCTGTAATTGCCACTTTATCTAAATGGATCTCTTGAGAACTTGGAAAATGCCAGTTAGCCCTACATTTAATTAGTTTTAACAATAATGCTGTAGGGAATCAAGTTTAATTAACTTGGATGAATTATTCCTATGATTAGAGTTAAATTATAGTTAACATCACCATATTATTTAGCTGTTGTTATGCTGTTTACTGTAAGTATATGCTTTTCATGAAACGTGTTTATTGCTGTTGCTGTGAAGCTGATTGAAGTTGACATTTGGGTCTTATGCTGTAAATTCCTGTGGATTATCAAATGATTATGAGCAAAGACCACACGCAACACAACCTTAATTAGTAATCACACTGTATAATTGAAATAATCTACTTGTGTATGTGCTGCTATAGTAACACAGACAAGAGGCTGGTTCTGACTGATTTCTGAAAACCTGACATCGTTTACACTGTTGTTAAACTCATCAAACTTCTTGCCCAACTGTTTTTTACTTCATAAGGAACTTCATGTAAAACTTCAGTTACAGAAATCTTAACTCTGTTCTTACTACAGTTTAGATCTCACATATAGGCATGCAGATGTGACAGAGCCCTACTGTTCAGTTTGCAGTGGCATCACTATAATGACTTGGCTTCTGATATGTCTGTAGACCTCTGTGTGTGGCCCAGTTCATAGTCAATGTTATGATCCAATGTTGTCAGTGTTTGTTTTATGTGTGACTCCTCCCACCAGAGGATGGCTGTGGGTTTTTCCCCCTTTTCTTTCTTAGGGGGTGGACCCCTGGGCATGCCTGCTGAGTAGTTGGGTGGAGTCTCTTCCTGTCCTGGGACTGGATAATTGGTTGATCACCCCCAGTATTTAACCACCAGATGACAGCCACCTGGCCCCCCTCTCTCCTAGCCTCCACCATCAAATAAAGAGCCTGTGTTTTTGATTCGTTGTTTCGTAGAGTGTTTTTGCCCATTGATTTGCAAGTATAACCAAGTACAACCTTTTTGTGTGTGCGTTGAACCTTAATCTTGTAAATAGATTTGTAAAGTAGCAATTGTGTATCTTTTTCACCTTGTATATATTGCTCACTGCAGCAGCCTGGTAGGCGTGAGAAGCCATTTTTGTTGATTAAGTTTTCTCCTGTTTTTTGTTTAGAAAGTTAGGTAAGGGAATTGTCTTTTGGTTGGTTTTCATTTGTGTAGGAAAGCATAGGGACCATTAGGGAGTTTTGTTTGTTATTTTTGGCATTGCTCACTGCTGAAGCAAATAAATGGCTGCTTAGCACTTTAAAAGATACGACTGTTTGTGTTCTTTCTTGGGTGGCGCGTGAGTGGGGCCAGTTTCTTGTTGCGTTCAATGCACACCTAGACTAAGAACGTAACATCACATTATTCCAATGTCTTTTTTATGGGGGAAATGCTGGCTCTAGCCTTTGTGCTTTGTTTTTAGGGAGTTAGGTATTAAGTGTTTGAGAACTTCATAAAGACCAAAGTTTTTCAAATATCCCTTTAAGGACTTCAGATCCACTTTTTTAAACATCCCTGTTTTCATTAATCCATTTTTCACTGTCTTCGCCTGCTCTTTGCAGCACATATTCCAGCTGCACTACACACATGTGCATAACAGCAACAAAACAGTGACAACGCTCACAGCCATTTACACACTCAATAACTCTTTAATTCAAAAATGACCACTGATCAAGATTTTAAGGCATGAAAGCTAAATCTGTTTCATATATATTATATTTATATATCAACACAGATGTGAGCAGCAGTCAACAGAAGATTTTAATATAACAGTCACTGAAGGAGGTTATCCACCATGATGTCCTCACCGGCTACTTTTTTAGGCCCATCTGTTCAGCTGGGTTGTCTGCCAATAACATGGCAGAAACTCAATTCATTTAGGGATGTAGACAAGATCATGATATCCTGTCGAAGTTGAAACAGAGCATCAGAAAATTGGATAAGAAAGGTGATTTAAGAGAGTTTGAACATGGCATGGTTATTGGTGCCAGATGGTCTTGACTAAGTGTTTCAGAAGCTGATGATCTACTCTCTTCAGTTTACAGGAAATGGTATAAAAATATAGGGAAACTATCCAGCAGGTGGCAATTCTCTGGGAGAAAATGCCTTCCAGAGATCAGAAGAAAATCACAAGACTATTTTGAGCTGTTAGGAAGGCTACAGTAACTCAAATAACCACTTGTTACAACCATGCAGAATACACGCCACATAGACCCCTTAAGGAGATGGACTACACAGCAGAAGACCACAGCAGGTGACACTCCTGTCAGCTAAGAACAGGAAACTGAGGGTGCAATTTGCACAGGCTCACCAAAAGTGGACAACAGAAGTGTGTTACCTGCTCTGATGATTCTTGATTCTGAGAAAGAAATGGGAGATTTTAATCATGGATGTGCAGCCAGCAAATCTGACTTCTTCCAGTCTCCATGTGCGAGCTTCCTCCGTCTCGTGACTACCTCTCATGTTCCAATTGCCTTCATGTGACTCCAGTCATTTGCCTTACTGTGTTACTTTCTTTAAGAATAATGAACATAATAAATAGGGGAAAAAAAGCAACCACACTAAATAATAATCTACAGAAAACTTTACCTGGGAAACTAAATAAGGACAGCAATGGTTGAGTCAGACTTTTAAACCCTGAGAGGAAATTAACACTTGCCATTTTAATATAATCCTTAAAATACCACTGACCTAATTTAAATGGACACACTTGTTGGAAACATTGAAGTTTTAAGCTCTTAATCTTTCCTAAATCCCCCCTTTATTACAGTAGTGTATCTATATACACTTTGCAGTGCTTTATCTATAATAATGAAGGACCTTGTCGTGATGTCTTAGAGTGTAAATGTCCCCCCCCCGTAATAGACAAAATCTATTACAGTGTAATTTTTGACCACAGCTTAGCCAGAAAGAAAGCTCTTGGCCTGACAAAGATGGAACCGCCGTCTCGGGAGGGCAAGAGACAGTACAAGGTCTCATCAAAGTGAGCCAAGTGTGGAAGAACCCAGGAGAAGTAGGCAGGCAGGATCCTCTCCATAAAAAACGGTGAGAAGAGAAGGAAGCAGTTTCTACATGATCAACTGCTGCAGTTTATGGGCCAGTGAAACTGACATGTTAGGTGCAGGTCCAGTGAAGTGGTAAAACTTAACTCTTAGAGCTAAAGTGATAGAGATTCTCTTCCTGTAATGCTGCTCAAGTATATTCGTTGGCTTTTCCTGTTATGACAATTACTGAGTCAGATTAGGCATTTATAGTCATAAAATCTTACTGCTTTTCTGCATGACATGAAAGACTTGACAGACTACACATTTCTCCTCGATCAATCACACCGGCTTTAATGATGCGCCTGATCTCATCTGGAAGGGGCTGCTAGCTAGTGATTTACAGGAGAAGAATGCGAACATGTGCTGGCAACAAAACCAGAGTAGGTGACGCTGCTTTGCTTTTTCATGTTTACAGCTAAGTGATAGAAAAAGACAAAACAGTGACAATCTTAACTTAAAATTGGATTTGCATTCAACAGGTCAAATATTATATACAGTGGGCTTGATTGCTCCGTAAGCTTTCAGTTGTAAACACCTTTTTTTCTTTTTTTCTTACAAAAATGCTGTATAACATTTGGAAGCCAACTTCTAGCTTTTGAAGGAAATAAACATATAAAAAATACTTGGAGCATGTCTAACATTGGTGTTCACTCTATATGCTTACCATAGCCATTGCTGTAGTGACATATTTAATGGAAATATATGACCATGGTACTGACAATTTTTTAGTTTGGGGCAAAAAAACCCTTTTCCAGACGCAACAGAACAGACAGACGCAAGCGAACACGCCCCAGACGCCCCTAATTTGACACGTGCACATTCGCACCTTGACGCGTGTCCAACGCGAATTCATCGTGTGTCAAAATATGCAATTTTGACGCGTGTGAACCGGAAATGTGGGTGGGATGTGGGAGGAAGTTGTGCCGGAAGGTATCTTTGCTAGATGGCAGCTGTCGAGCTAGCGCTTGAAGAGAGAGTCTCCCTTCTCTATTTACTGTGGAGAGCAGAGCAGCGGCGTAAAAGACGTCCTCGCCGTACCTGGGTCCATCAGGTCCTCCAGACGCGTGAGCAGTTTGGTGAGTTTCACCACTTGCTCCAGGAGCTGCGCCTGGATGACGGCCGATTCCAGCGATACCACCGTCTTTCACTCAGCCAGTTTGAGGACCTGCTGTCCCGCGTTGGTCCAAGCATCGCCCGCCTAGACACTGTCGCATGTTCAGAATATTGAGGATGAGAACAAAACAACGATGGTCCAGAAGAGTTTGGGTCAAACAATGATTTTAATGAACACACGCGTGGGGAGATGAATACTGCACACAATCAGCATCGATCTCCGCCCAAAAATATACAAGCAGTTGTTTTTATAACATCAGGGTATTCTTACGCCCCCTCATGCGTCAAAGCAGATACATCACATGCATAAGTTTCAAAACCACAAATGTTCTGTTAACGACTTTTGACACACTTGAAAAGAACATTCTCTCCGTCTCCACGCCAGGTGCTTCCTGTTGATCTTCTTACTCCCGCTTATCTCTGGAACATCAGACGCACGTCCTGCAACAAACTGTCACTTATGCAGGCACAAAGTGCAGTTACAAGCAAAATATGTCTGAACTCTTACCTAAAAATGAGTCTGGTATTCCAAGGCATATATGAAACCTATGAAAAATAGGGAGGGTTGGCATGTATGGTTGTGGCAACATCACTAACCGTGCCAAACACCTCAGAGTAAATCATATCACAGAATATGACGAGCGTATGTTGAGGCGAACTGAAGAGGAGGAGAGGGACGGGTGCTGCTAGGGCGAGACAGACGTCTCTCACGGAGTCCTTTAGTGCTGCAGGCAGGCAAGGTGTTCACATAGCCACAACTTCAGTTTTTTTATTTCTATATGATGAACTCTGCATTATTAAGTGATAAGAACAAATAATCTGATGTCCTGTAATCATTATGACGCTATATGACGCTTGAGATACAATAAATAAAATAAGTTTTTGTACAAAGTATCGGTATCGGATCAGTATCGTCGATACCACCCTGAATATTACTTGGTATCCGATCGGAAAGGAAATCAGTGGTATCGCACATCACTACTGACTAGTGATATATCTCTAAATGTTTGTTCTCATGGTGTTTTGAAGTAATATATCGCGCTGGTGGTGCAGCTTACTACAACTTACTGCAACTTAAGCATGCATGTCCATTTCATCCTTAGGAGCAGCAAAGCATGAAAGCTTTGCCTTGATACTGGGTTGAACAATATTCAGCAGAAGGCCTGATGAATTTAACTTAAACGTTAAATGAATTTAAATAAGTTGCTTGCCTCAGTTTATAGAAGTCTTTCCGCTGAGATTATCAAGTATTAAGCATTAAGTAAGGAAGTTAAACACGTTTATGCTTAGGACATGACGATGGTATCTTCAGTAATTATTTACGGTATAAATAAATTGTTTGAATCTTGAAATACAAATGATGTGACTTTTATAGGTGTTTTATAGCTGCATAAACAATTCAAATTTTAGCATGACCTCTCTTGTCACTAGCAAATTATAGTAGCAAACAAAAACAACTTAACAATAAAGACACAATGCATTGTGCAGTAATTTGCTATAGTTTGATCAAAGACAAACAGATTGTTTGGCTTTTGTTAGCAACACAGATAACTTAGCTACTAGCTTAGTGTATGACTTATTATTTGTTGAGAGTAATTAATTACTTTATCATGCTGTATATATTGTTCATTTTGGGCTGGTAATCATCAACAAGAGTCTGGATGAAATTGTAGCAAAGACATGCAGTTTGTGGAGGTAGGTTAACTGATTCATCTAAATTGCCCATAGGTGTGAATGTGAGTGCGAAGGGTTGTTTGTCTCTGTGTGTTGGCCCTGCGACAGACTGGCGACCTGTCCCGGGTGGACCCCTCCTCTCGCCCTACGACAGCTGGGATATGCTCCAGCGCCCCCCCCGACCCTGAAAAGGATGAGCGGAATGGATGGAAGGTAACAGAAATTATGACTTGGCAGTTTATGATTATAGCTGCGCTGAGGAAAATCTTTCTAGTTTTGTATTCTGAAATGTATACGACCTGAGATGATGCTTCAACGGATTATACGTCCGACTGGGAAAAAGAATTCCTGGCAGCAAAAGCAAATGTAAATGTATGATATTTTCTTTATCAATGAGTGTTCACTTGATATGAAACAGAACATTGCCAAGGGACACCGAAGGAATTTCTGTGTTAAGTCATGAATATTTCATTTTGGTTAGCCATTTAGATTGAATATCTAATTAAATCTCTCTGTCCCTAGGGGAATATACACAATGGTTCTGCAATTAATTTGATACTTAAAGGCAATGTGCTGATAATCTAAGAATGCACCCACTGAAACAGTTTGTGATGCACACCCTCAGTCTGGTATCTTTACATTGCGGGACCAGTGGAGAGTTTATGCTTGAAAGCAAGCACTACAGCTATTGTCGACGCCTTGATAAAACATTCATGTGACAGCTGAGATGAATAAAACATACAGGAATGATCCATGGGTCAAGCAAAGGGTAAATGTGGGTGTAGCTGTGTGTCATAAGATGTAAATATTGTTAAAGCAGATACTTCTCGCTACATCCCTCAGACAGATACTGCTCACAAGAAGAACAGCAGCCCTAGTTCTCTGTAGGAGAAACCAACCTGCACTGTCATTCTTTGCGATAAGAGTCATTCATTATGCATCCATTCAGCTTTGACTATGGCAGGCTTCAGTAAACGACATGGCCATTGCCTGGCACTAAAGAGCTAGAGGCTTAAAGGGAAGGGCAGACAGAAAGGTGGTGGAAGACGATGACGAGGTCAAAACTGGAAATAAAGAAAATGGAAATGAATTTTGAATATACAGTTTGTTATAAGAAGGCACCAGGCACAGCAGAGCACTCTTTAAATTAGTTATGTGTACGCTCAAGAGAAAAGCTAATATAGGGAGACATGAGCATAGAGTTTTTTAAAAGCCGAGAAATGCACCGTTTCAAAAGTACCGGTTTGGTACTGGTATCGGATAAAACCTAAACGATACCCATCCCTAGTGATTCCAAGGTTGCACTAGATCAACATACAAGGCAAAGAATTTCCAAATATAACACAAGTTCCAAAAAAGCTAGGATGCTGTGCAAAATGAAAATAAAAAAACAGAATGCCCTGTAATGCAAATCTCGTAAATGAATATTTTAGTTCCCGGATGTTCATGGACTGTTTTTAAAGAAGAGGGGATGGCACACGGTGGTAAACGTAAACGTGACCCTGCCCTGACTTGTTTTTTACATTTATTGCTCCCATAAATTCAAAATGAGCATTTTTTTCCTTAAAATGATGCATTTTCTCAATGTAAACATTTGATATGTTAATCTTCTAATGTTACCAAAATAAAAGTTTATAAGGTTTACAAACCTTGCATTCTGTTTTTATTTCCATTTTACATAATGACCAAACTTTTTTTTGCAATTGGGGTCATACAAAGACCTAGATTTGTTTTTTCTTCCAAGTGTTTATTAATCTCAAAGGACTGCTCTGTGCTGCAGATCTTCTGTTCTGAATCTGTCAGTGTGGAAAGCAAGCAGTTTAATGAGAATAAAATGTTTCTGTAAAATATGTGCATCAGTATAGGAATGAAGGTGTCAGGCTCTGATAAAGAAGCAATTTTAAAATAAACATGCATGAACCACTCATTTTATGGATGTCAGTTTAGCTCAGTGTGTGAGAAGGCAACCATATATCACATGGGCAGAGTGCAGTGGCCCAGGTTTGAGTCTGACCTGTGGTTCTTTGCTCTGTGTCTTTCCATTCTCGCTCTTTCCCCAGTTTCCTAGCTTTACTGCTCCACTATTCAATAAAGGCAAAAGTTCCCCAAAACAAGAAAGAAAGCAAATATTATATGCTATTGCATTAATATTTTCATTTAAAAAGTATCAAACTAGCATCACTTGGTCATCACTTGTGTAATCTGAGTTGGTCTTAATGTCTGCTAAAGCTAGCCACTTATCATTTAGAGCTATAAGAACTATGTACTTCTTTCAATTGAGGCATATGCTGATTTAGTAGATTATCTCAATATTCAGCTGTGTGACAGAATGAGGTCCCCATGTCAGTTTCTGACCCGTTTTTCTCCCTACTTTGTCTTCTATCTGTCCAGACAATCTTAGTCATCTATCTGACAAAAGAAGGAGCTGATCTGGAAACCAGATTTCTACATTTCATATCATCTGCAGCTGTGTTATTATTAACCATAATGGTACACGATTTTTACTGTATATTATGAAGACAGAATGCTGTGGGAAAAAATGTATACACAGTTGAAAATGGTTGCAGCCATGGTGAGCACCCCCTTGATGACTTTCAGGAGGTCATTGTGCCAGGACTCAGCCCTGTAAGATTCTGGCCCAGTTTAACCCCTGCTGTGCACCATCCCACAGAGCTGCCCGGGCCTCAGCCCAAGGGAGGTTTGTCTCATTCATCATTAACTGCAGCTTAAGGTGAACGAAGACAGAAAGATGAAACACGGATGAGCAGCTGCAGGAGGGGGGAAATGACAGAAGAAGGCAAAACTGAAGATTAATGTGGGGCATGGAAAGCAGATCAAGCTGAGGCAGCATAATAATATGACTGGAAGAAGACTGGAAACAAATAATTGAATGGGGAATAAGGATGAGAGGGTGGAGGAGGAGAAAAGTAGAAATAATATAGAGAATATGATGTCAGTTTTTGCAGATGATGATGATGAGGAGGATGGTATATTTAATTCCTATTCAAACCAGTTCTTGAAGAGCGTAGTTTTATAGTTTTGTTCATATCAACAGGAGCTCATAATAACGAAGATCTCACTTTCAAGGCACATGTTGTCTAAATCTATTATTAAACCCAAGGGTTCTGACTAAAGCACCCTACCATCATCTATCCTATCATGAGAGCCTCCAGCTATGTATTTTACTTTCCCTGCAACTAAGATTGTTGGGCATTACGATTTTTGTAGTTATATTCCAAATATTTAATGTGCAACAATCAAAGTCTAGAAATATTTTTTAGATTTTAATCAAAGTGAGCTGAAACCTCAAAATATCCAATGATCTACTTGAACATGATTTTGTGTCTTATGGGAGAAAAAATGAATACCGTGAATGTTGCCAAATCCCAAAATGTCTTAATGAAATATTTTTCATCTAAGTTAACTTGAACTGTTCTTGAAACAGTGCTTCAGTTCTTCTTGAAGGGACAAAGCTCATAGAAACTTGAGGGTAAAATGGGTTTTCTGGTCCCTTAAAGTACCAAAAGGAATATTGTCAAAATCAACAATTTAAGGAAAATTTTAACAAAATTGTGTTTTGTCCATACCAAAATCTTTCTAAATGGTGGATGAATAAAAAGAAATCTATTGCTATTCTTAGTCTAGCAATCTGCAGCAAATTGATGGGTTCATGTGACATGGAATAGCAAGCTGTGAGTAGCCAACAGCTGTGGACTAACATGCTTGGGCATCCAGTGCTCAGCTGTAGCTGGTGTAGCTTAAACACTTCCTGCGCTTCCCTTCTCTGTGTCTGTCTCTGTTTCAGCACATCACAACAAACTGCAACAGTTACAGAAAAACAGCCCTTTGGGTAAACAGCGGTTTCTGCTCAGATGGGGTTCCCATTATTGATTTCCAGTCAAACGGCAATTCAAAGCATATACAGTGCATCATTTCTTCTGTCATGGCAGACCGTGTTATTTGTCACAGCACGGCTCAGTTCCATTAAGCGTCTCAGTAAGCCAAGACAGTGAACCTGCATTCACAAAAGCAGCACATCATGTATGAGGAAAGCAGCTATCATTAATACATCAGTGCGTTTTCCTGTTGTGATAGGTCAAGACACCTGCTGTAAAAAAAAATCTATTAATTCCATCTTTTCCTTTTTTTTTTTTTTTTTTTTTTTTTTTTTTTTTTTTTTTTTTTTTTTTTTTTTTTTTTTTTAAATGACATCAGAAACAGCAGTATGCGACATTACGTGATGGCAGAGCTTCAGTTCATCCTTTGTCATTTTTTTTTTTTTTTTTAATAAATAGGACAGGGGGAATGAATGAGAGAGAGAGGGGGAGAGAAAGAAAGAAAACCCAAGGGGAGAAGAGACGGTGAGAAGGGGGGGGAAGAGAGACAAAAAAAAAAAAAAAAAACTCCTGGGTCACCTGTATGGAGAAAAAACAAACAAACAAACAAACAGAGGAGACAGCAAACAACAAAGAGCAACATAATAATAGAGAAAACAAAGCACCATCACAATAAACTAGCTAGTCATAGATATCAATATTTACTAAATAATAAACGATATTGTGCAGCACGCAAGATAGACAGCGCACAGTGTGCTTTGAGGCAGCAGCCAAGAAAGCTTTAGTCCGCGTCTGTGAATACCCATGTGTGCATACCTGTGTGGATCAGCATGCTTGCATTCCAAAGGTTTCTCCATGTAATGATCTGCTAGGGAGTGTGGGGGGGCCACAGCCCCGTCCTCCAGGGTGTGAAGCGGGTATGGAGGAGATCAAAACTCCAGACATCCAGAGGCCCCCAGAACACAAGAGACCATGGAAGACCAACAGAGGGGCAGCCGCGCCACTGTTCCAGTAAGAGCTGAGGAGAGTCCCAGATGAGGGCTCGCCCAGCAGCCGCGGAGCAGAAGTCAGGGGGAGTTGCAGTGACGCGCCCGTGAGCTCCGTCTTTTCCAAAACCATCCATCCATCCATCCATTTTCATCCGCTTTGTCCGGGGCCGGGTCGCGGGGGCAGCAGCCTAAGCAAAGAGGCCCAGACCTCCCTCTCCCCAGCCACCTCCTCCAGCTTATCCGGGGGAATACCAAGGCGTTCCCAGGCCAGCCGAGAGATGTAATCTCTCCAGCGTGTCCTGGGTCTGCCCCGGGGCCTCCTCCCGGTGGGACATGCCTGGAACACCGCGCCCAGGGGGCATCCTTGTCGGATGCCCGAACCACCTCAGCTGGCTCCTTTCGATGTGGAGCAGCAGCTGCTCTACTCTGAGCCCCTCCCGGATGGCCGAACTTCTCACCCTATCTCTAAGGGAGAGGCCAGCCACCCTTCGGAGGAAGCTCAATGCTGCCGCTTGTATCCGCGATCTCGTTCTTTCGGCCACTACCCACAGCTCGTGGCCATAGGTGAGGGTAGGGACGTAGATCGACCGGTAAATTGAGAGCTTCGCTTTTACACTCAGCTCCCTCTTCACCACGACGGACCGGTGCAGCGTCCGCATTACTGCAGCTGCAGCCCCAATCCGTCTGTCGATCTCCGGCTCCCTTCTCCCATCACTCGCGAACCAGAGATGATTTTTGTTAGAGAGACTTCTGGATGTTATTCAGGATGTCGCCATAGACAAAGTTGAACTCGTTCTTTTCCAAAACACTTTTTTAAATGTATTTTTCATAGGAAAGAAACTATACTGTGGTGGGGCTTGCTAATTTCTTGTTTTTGATTTATATATGTTTTGTTTTGTTTTGCTTTACTTTTGTTTCATATGTTGTTTGTTTATTTTAAGACTAAAAAATAAATAAATAAATAAATGAATGAATGAGAGGTAAAACTTGAGGGGGTAGGGACAAATAAGTAAATACTTCTGCCTGCTCCTTTTCAAACAAATAATGGAATGATATTTGGTAATGATTGTGAAGGCACATGTTTGAAATAAAAATGAACTGAACTGATGTGAGTTCCAGAATATAAGTAATCCAGTAAACTCAGCTGGATTCTAACCAGGTTCTAACTTGTAGCCCTGTTCATATACATCAAGGAACTACTGGCCATTAAGGTCACAGCTACAGACATATTTAGGTGTGGAAATGAGTAAGTGCTACCTGTCAAGAATCTTCTAATGACTTGCTAACTACCTAGACAGCTTCACTGCCTGCTTATTACAAAGATTCAATTTAATTCCTCCCTGCATCCTATGGTTTGAGCATCTGATTAGCTGAAGTGGGTAGATGGCGATAGATTGTTCATCCAATCACCCACCAAGTATTTTTGAAAGTTCCTGCCCTTTTCCAAACTGTTTTTAGAGATGACTTTCCAGATGGCTCCGTGTAACAAACCATCTGCTGCGTCAGGTTAGAATACAAGGCTGTCTCAGCTGATCACATTTTGCATTTTGACTGCCTCTCTGTGGATTTCCGTGCCCACATGCGAGAGCAGTGCTAGCCAATAGCAAATATATGATGTCATGCTCCTGGCTGGGTCTCTGCAACACTCTCATGTCTGTTGTGGTTCCTGCTTTGTGTTCTCTTTGTTAATGTGTCTGTGCGCCCAGTCTTGGCACTCTAAAAATCTGATCTGCAATCAGCTGGCACACCTGACTGCTACCCAACTGCTGTACTTTGAAGTTTGTCAACCCCCAGCTACTCATCTACTCCTCACCAGCCACCACCCGTTGTGTCGGCCTACACGCATACCTTGGCCAACTTAGGATTGCGCATTGTCTGTCTTGTGTCTTCGGTAAACTTTCTTGACTGAGTTATAATCCTGTTCTCCTGTGTTCCAGTAGACCAGGCTCTCTGGCTCAGCTCTGCACCACTTAACCAGCTTCACTCTCAGCCAGCTTCAGTCTGCCGTGCTCTCTCTCAGCCAGCTCACATTTCTAATTCACCCTGCCTAGCTCACTCGCTCATGTCTCTGTTCTGTCTCTACCACAGTTAGTCTGCCACTCCCAGTTACTGTCTCCGACTATCATTCAGTCGCAAACTTGTAATAAACTCTGCACCTGGATCAAGTCGGCGTTTCGGCTTTTTATTTTGTCTGTCATGCTCTGGAAAGTGTTTTACACAAATCCTGTAAATTACGTACAGCAGGCAAAGGCAGATAGATCAAAACAGTAGAGGTGATAGCACTGCACAATGTGTGAGTTGTTCATGCAGGTGTTCAGTCTTCAACAGAATGCATTCAGTTTGAACATCACCCTGTTTCAAAGAAGAGGTGCGGATGTGTGTGTGTGTTCTTGTCTGCCTCAATGCGGTGAAATAACAGTGCTGCATTGTTTGAGAGAACCTTGCCTTTGATGTTCGCAGAGGAGGAGTGTGTGTCTTCTGCGGTTAAAGTCAACTGGTTATTAATTAAGAGTGTTGTAGTGACTCAGACTGAGACGCTAATCGCACTCTCCTCATTGACTTTGATGATTCTTTTTTTCACTGCAGCCGGACCCCTTATAGACAATCAGTGAAGCAGACAGGTTTAAGAGGAGCTGATGAAAACCAGATCAAATGTCTCCATTGCTCTCAGTTTCCTCCAAGCAGGGCGAGGGTGTTGTGGTGATTTTTTTTTAGATTGGGAAGTGGATCAGGTGCATTTTGTAATTACTGTGTGACAGGGCGATAACGCGCGAGCAAACGCAGACAGACACACGCAGACAAAGATACAGGCGCATAGACAAATGCGAAAAACAACACGTGTGTGCTCTTACACAAACGCACAATAAATGTCTCCTGCAGGTTAAGACACAGCTGTTTCATGGTCTGTGGAGCATTTCTGTTGTCAGAATAAAAATACCAAAAATAGATCACGGCTTGCGCCAGGGATTTTGAGCTTTTTTCTACAAAACGTCTTAATTTTTAGAGAAAGAGACAGAGATGGATCAGTATTCAGAGCACTCGTCATTACCATCATCAGTTTCCATTCAAGTAGTGAGCATCTCAGGCTCTGTGACACATCTTAATCATCGGCATAATGAATGGAGGATAGCCCCTTGCAAATTCAATCCCTGTTCTGACAGAGGCGATCAATAACTACAAATCGCGGCGTCTCGTTAGGCTCTTGCTAAAGGGAAGCCGTCTTCATATAGCGTCTATTGAGCTTGCCGTCGTTCACGTCAACAACATTCATAGACAATCCTGTTACTTGACTTTTGAGGGAGCTAAACTGAAACAAGGGAAACACACTGATCAATGTGTTTACGGGAGGAAACTTTTTTGTCATTTTGGCTGTGGATTGTGTTATATGTTAAACGTAAATTCTGTGAAGACTAACAGTAGCTTCAGATCGTACTTTTAAACCCTGCGCTTCATCCTGTTTTGTTTCTCTGGAAACATTTTGGCTGTGTTGCTGCATTTTTGCTAAAGAGCTGATTCTTCTAGTATCAGACTGCTCTTTAGGAGCGTTACCTTTCGTGTCCCTCCATTGAACAACTAGCATGGTGAAACACTAAATCAGCAAATGGCAAATATTCAAGGATGCTTCTTTGCTTGTCTGACTTTTCTTGATGCCTGTCTCATTTATGGTAATCCAGCTTTAGAAGAGCTTCCTGGACGCACCACTCTCTTCTCTCCTCAGGTTTTAGACCAGAAGTGCATTTTCAGCAAGAAAACAAAGACAGCTTGGCAAACTAAACCATGTGCCACAGAGAAAAGGAGATTTCATTATAAATTAATTCATCTGCCTTGAATACAGTCTCCCCACCTCTGGACTTTCAGTTACCAAGTCACTAGAGGGCAACTCGGTGAGGAGGGCTCGAAATATATAAGGGGCTTTTAAAAATCAAATTTCATTTAATGAAAGGCTTTATCTAGAGTTGTAAGATTCATTTCACTTTTCAAATTGGATGTTTAATAAGTTTATAGAAAGTTTTGAATAATACAAAGGATCTAATCAATTATAGAGCAGATGTTAGCTGAGGCTGCCTGTCACTCAGAAAAACAAATGAATGAACTGAATCTCTAATAAGGTCATAGCTAATTGCTCACATGCTGATAAATAATAAAACTGGTCATTTTGCAATGAAGTAGCAGAGATGAATAGATGCCACGAAGAGATGCAATATCCATCCACATGGACTGGGCAAAAATTCTTATTTATAGTTTTACATTTGCTCCATTATACTTCCCTCTTTTAAATGTCACGATGATCAGAACGATGAGGATGGCAAAAAGAAAACAAGAAAAAAAGATGAGACAGGAGAAAAACGTTGGAGGGTGCTATATGTAATTTCTGATTTACGGTATTTTTTAAATAGTTAACATTTATTTATTATTTTTATTCTTATTATTACTATTATTTTAGAAAAATGGTATAAAACATCTTGGGGACATTTTCAGGCTCAGCCCTGTTTCCCAATGCAGATAAGCACTCACATATAATTGGTCAGCTGATTCTCAAGGTTATTATTTCTAACGAAGAGTAAAATAAAAACTAAAGCTACATGTTAAAAAAAAAAAAAAAAAAAACAAAACAAAACAAAAAACAACATTTTACTTAAGCAAAATAAAATTAGACTCCCCCCCCCAGAAAAAACACAACAACAACAACTAAAATACTTGTAGTCATTTTCCTAAATCTTGCCTCTGATGTATGCCCTCCGTACAATAAGAATTTAAAAAGACGAAAACAAAAACTAAACATTTTCAAAATAAATAATAAAAACTAACTGAAATAAGAAACTCTGGAAACGACCTGAAACTAAGCTGAATTCAAGACAAAAAGTCAAAATGATATAAAAGTTTTAAAAAGTAAATACAAAATTATAATAACTTTGCTGATTAAGACAAATGTTGCGGGTGCTGTATTTGCTCAGTATAACCAAATCTTGGGTTTACACAGAATCTGTCACGTTTCGGCTGTGTGCAGGCAGGAATTGGACCCAAACGCAAACTCACTAGAAATGGGATTGAACGTCTACAAAACCTAAACTGAGACAAACACACCTGGGAGAAATCGGACATAACGAGACCCAAGGGAAGCAAACTCAATACATTCATGTAGGACACAGACCTTCAAAGTAAAACAGGAAATGTAACATAGACGAAGACTTGACTAGGGTAGACAGAGCAACTAAGAAACACAGAACAACAACAAAGAGACGCAGAGGGCAGCTACTAAATACTCAGAAAACTAAACAGAATACAAGAAAGCCAAACTAAGACTCTAGACTATAGAATAAACTGGGGCAACAAAGAGAACTAAGATCATATTACGAAAACTCAGAGACACAAGAAACTTAAAACCAAACAAAAAACAAGGAGCACCAGAGTCCAAAAACGCAGGAAAGCACATCAAAAACAAAACGAAACCAGAGATCAAGAGTCCACGAAAAGTTCAGGGGGCCGACCGTGAAAACGGCAACAACAGAGAAACACGTCGGGGGGCCAGGTGGGTGGCATAGGTGACAGAGCTGGTGTGGAGGCCGGCCGTGCGGAAAGCAACGGCGGCGGCGCAGGCAAAACCAATCAGGAGGCCGACCACTTGGAAGGTAGTGGCGGCCACTGAGCAGGTCCGGAGGTCGGCCCCGAAGGCCATGATGCCAACTTAGAGGCCCGGAAAACGGCCGGCAGAGGAGAGGCGGAACGGGTCGAGCTGGCTCTGACGGCGGTGTAGCAACCGCAGGACCAGGCGTGGATGAAGACACCGAGGCCGGGACAGCCGCGGAACCTGACGGCAGCGGAACGGCCGCGGAGCCTGACGGCAGCGGGACGGCCGCAGGCGGTGATGTGAATGCTGCAGCCGATGATGCAGAAGTCGCGGGGAATGAGTCAGCAGGTGACGGCTGAACAGACTTGGTTGACAGTTACGTTCAACCACTGGTCCTATTCGTGCTATCATCATCCAGTGACACTGGCCATTCTTTAACCGCTGGCTATTAATGATAAGATATTACACTTTGAGAAACCACCTGCCATGGTCGATTGGGAAACTCTTGCTTCATGCCACCAATTTCAAAGTTTTAGTTCGAGTAATAAACATCACCATCAGTCATGTTTGTTTTCCTCACCCCTGAAACTGATTTGAACATATTCGTCTTTTTATCTGTCCGTTGCAACCACTTCCCAGTTTTTGGCCGGCAATTATCTGTACTGAGATTAATGTATTCTATTCACACAGCACCTCTTTATTACCGATAATGAAATAAGGAGGGCTGAGATCGTACACTAGCATGGGCCAGGGGTAGTTTACTCTGTTCTCTTAATTAGGCCCCTCCAAATCCCCAACGCTCCTGTTGGCAAAGTTTGACACAACCTGCTCTAATTGCTAACATGCACAGATGTGATAAAGTATATTTGCTGTAGGATAAGGGGATTAGGATGCACTCCATGCACAGATCAGAACCTTGGGGATGTGCAGGGAGAACAGCAGGAAATATTTATGTGTATGAGGAAGTTACTACAGAGAATGAGATGAACATGGTGCTTTAAGTAATTCAGCATCAATAGGATATTGAACCAGGTGTCTCTGATGAGATTGGTGAAATGCTCTTAGTGCCTCGAACAGTGAATTCATAAACAGAACTTCCGAATAACAGATTAGCAGAAACTAATTTAAAATAGATAGTTTCGTACTTCAATATCCCTCAATGCCCTTGGATGATGACTCCAACCTCTGATTAAACGTGGTATCAGGTCTAAGGATTGAAATAGTTTAACACCATGTCACTGCAACTGTCTGTAAGTGGTGCAATATGTATGTTTTCAAATGCTTCTCCAAATCACCATGGCCAGAGAAAGAAGTCACATTTAAACTGAGCCAGTATTCATATTCCCACAGGCCTGTGGGAGAGCTGCAAATAGAACTACTCCCCAATGAACTAGAGTGACCTAGACACACCTGAGACAGCCTACAGCCAATCAACAGACAGGACACATGTCACACATGGCAGTAGAAGGCCAGACACAAAGAAAAATGGGTCATGCAACAAACCCTATCTATCTATCTATCTATCTATCTATCTATCTATCTATCTATCTATCTATCTATCTATCTATCTATCTATCTATCTATCTATCTATCTATCTATCTATCTATCTATCTATCTATCTTCTTTGTCAAGGAAATGACAAGAGTAAGAGACATTGACTTAGCATGGTCACACGGGGCACGCTGGGATATGACTGATGGATTTTGACATTGTCCTATCCGCCAAAGTGTAAAAATTACTCAGACTCCTCATACTAAAATAGAACAATTCTCCCTGACCAGTATTCCCACTTGAATTCTCCATATTGGCTGTAATGTGTTCATTAGTCCACATATCACTCATGGCAGCGTTTCTATGTAAAGAAAATAATGAGTAATGCATATTCAGAGGGAAACAAGCCATCTCAAAGCACTGCTTGAAAAAATAGAAACATACTGTGCTCATAAAATCCCACACACGTACAAACGTCCCTGCCCATATAAATAAAATAGGAGCCTTTGGCATAATGTAGACGTGCATGTTAGCAATTAGAGCATAATGTAGATCCACATTATGCCAAATAGTCCTATGTTGCAAACAGTGAAGAGAAATTTAAGCTTGCCTGCCTCAGTCCCGTTGGCCGGCGTTGCTGTGGATACTGCAGAAGCATCTCACCATTTAAAAGTGACAGTGTGATCGGTGCCAAGTCTCTCACCCACCATCACCTCAGACCATTACTCTGTCTGCTGCTTTCCTTAACAGTCATCAGTAGCTCACCTCTACTACAAAGGACAGCCAGCTCTCCCTGAGTTACATTTGATCTTGTCAAAGTCACTCCCCACATTGCCAAAGCTGGCGAGTAACCCCTGTGGCAGCAGACTGTCTTACACAGAAGTACTTTCATACTTGTCTGTGAAAGGTGTTAGAGGACTGCATATCTTTGGTCCTATGAACCACCTTAAATGCATGACACAGGTGGTGGCATCAGTGCTATTATACTACTACTTTTGCTTGTTGCATATTTTTGTTGATATCTGTGGACTCAGGAGTGACAGTGGAAAGAGGAAAAGCACAGATGCGACAGAAAATAAGAAGCTTCAGTCTTATTGATGTGAGACTTTGAAACAGCATGAAGTATACAGCAAAAGTGAAAAGCACTCAAAGGGAAAAACTGAAAATGGGATGTTCCCTTTGGCTGATAATAGTCATTTGCTTTCTATAGACTATAAAAGTCTATAAAAGAAAAGTGATTACAGTTTAGTCATATCAGCAGCCTCCAATAATGCCATTCTGTTAAAAAAAATTAGCCTGCAAAAGTTGGGTTTTATTCTTCTTTACTTGATGACTTTGTTAATAAGAAGCCAGGAGGCAGTGAATGTTCTACCAGACAGACTTGCCCTGATTAGTGCTGTACACCCTTATTAACCTTCAGTGATTACTTCTCATCATCACCATTAGGATGCAGTGGAGTTCCAGGTACTTAAGTAATCATCCAAGAAGATTCCCAACTCAATACAAATGAAAAAGAAACAACCACCCTTGAAAAGAGAATGGTTTAATTAGGCAAAACAGCAAGTTCCCATTTCGCAATGCACAGGGCTTAATGACTATTAGGATTGGCGAAAGCGTCAAAGACAAAATTAAAGGACTATGTCTTTGTCTGTCTGTGTGATGGATTTCTTCAGCCCAAAATCTGCAAAGTGATTTGTGTGGACCTTGGTATCTATGGTGTTTGATTGTGCATGTTGCAGATGCACAGGAGCCACTGGGATGGGAGGTGAACTCTATTAATCTTGCTTAGAAGCATTAGAGATGAGTCACAAAGACTAGGGAAGGAGACGGCGAGAAAAATCATTCTCCGTTCACCTTGGTCTCATAAGAACTTTTGTGTTACTGAATGAGTCTGTGACTACCTGGAAACTGCAACAAGCATGGTAGTAGCTGTTTAGTGCCAAGTTATTTTGTTCCTTCCTAATAGAACAATAGTAAAATTAGATGGTTATTTGTATATTTATTATTTTCGGTGTTGTTAGTAACATTAAGGGACTAAATCTGTGCATTAACAGTATACAGACTTAGTCCCTTAATGGTACTAATAACACCTTGTGTTGTTAGTGGTCTAATAGTAGCCTAATAGTAGCCTAATAACCTTGTGTTGGATAATGGTTTATTTCTTTTGTGCATGTGTGTGAGAGGGGACTAAGAAAGATTTGCAGTCATGTACTTAACACGTAAGTTAAGTTAACAGTGTTAACAGTGATGTCTACTGTTGAATGTTTCTCTGACTACCATTCTGTGTTAGTGACCAATTTGTAAGGCAGATTGTCTTTGCCATGTTACATACATGTAACACTGAATTTTGTGGCAACTTATATAATATTTGCAGACATATGGACAATGAGTCAAGTCATAGTTTTGGTATCCATAGAGCTGCAAAGCTTAAATGGCAGTTTTACTTTATTAGTCCCATTAAAGCGTTTAGAAAACATTGCCCTCTGTATTTCATCCCAGCCCTTGTAGAGTAAAGCATGCTGTCATATGGATATGTGTGCTTGTATTTTGCAGTGAAAGCTGGACCCAGCATGTATGTCACAGACGCCTTGTTCAACACTGACTCTGACTGATGATGGGAAACTTGTGTCTGTTCTATGTGCAGGGTACTTTATTATACTGCTAGGACCAAATGCCCTGTGATCACCTGTAGGTGATCACAGGGCATTTGGTCCTAGCGGTATAATACTCTGTGGAAACCATGACCTTGAACTACATGTAACGTCATAAAGAAAGAAGTATCTTCTTTCTCAAATATCAAAACTACTAGAGGTTAGTTCTTGTATTGTGACTCCTGGATGGTTTGGGTTTAATGCCATATAGTTTAAAGTGCTTTCCAAACCCTGGATTTCATGAGATGTGCTAAGAGCTAAGATTGCCTTTCAAATGTTTTGTGCAGCCTCTTGCTCTCAAGTTTTGAAGTAAACTTTTTCATGTTTGTGTGCACTACCAAACGTCTGATGCTAAAGATTTTATTCTGCACTTGGGGATTTGTTACTGGGGTTGTTGCTGGGATGTTCTTCAAGGTGATGTAAAAGCCAATGGTGCTACGTAACTAAGCAGTTACTATGAAATGATGATATAAAGTATTTCTCTCTTTTCAGTCATCAGCTGCACCAGTGGTATGGACATTGCTCAGCAGGCTTGTGTGATTTGTAAAGGTTGAAACAAAATTCAATACATGCTCCCCACACCTCCTGAGGAAGCACCACGACGCCTTCACCATCTATCAGTCTCAACATAGCTTCAGGGAATCTCATGTAGATCTCGGACATATTACAGGATTCCAAATCTAAATTCCAAGTTGGTGCACCTGCCACAAACTTGACAGGGTTTCTGTGGGACACAGGAGAGCTTAGCTAGTCTGTTTAGTCTTTTGGCAGTGTGGTTTTGCCCTGGACTATACTGTAAAAAATGTCTGTGAAGCTACAGCAAACAACTGGCAGCTTGATTTGCATGAAACTGCTATTTCACAGTTACAACAACAGTTTCTCACTACACAAATATTGCAATACAAGATGTAATTTTTACAATATACCACAATTAATTGTAAATAATTCATTAATAATTAATTAAACTTTAGTCAATTATGTCAATTACTCTTAAACAATGAAAGTTTCTGTTAATCAATAGTAATAACTGTTGTTATTACAACAATTTGTCTTATTTACATTATTATTGACAAGTTTTATAAACATGAGCTACAACTTTAAAATAGCTGTTCAAATAAGTGACAACAAAAAATTATCCAAGGAGTCAGTTCATTATTATATGTCTTTAATTTAGTAATTAGAGATATATTGATAAACTGTTGACTCGTCCTGAGTGTACCCTGCTACCCTGCCTCTATGAAGTCCACAAAACACATATAGACTAACAGGCAAAATACCATTCGCCATCCAATATCCACAAGAGCTGATCTATGATCCACAGTGTCATTGTTCCTCCTGAATCTAAGGTTCGACCAGCAGGAGAACTCTCCTCACCGGTATCCAAATACAGACCTTCTCACCGTGAAGTGTGATCACCCTGAAATTAGAATAAACTCTCTAGTCTTCCTTCTGAAAAAGAACAACTACCACCCGAGTCTGCCAATCCAGAAACTCTGTCCTTGACTTCAGAGAAACATTTGGGAAGGCATATCAGCCAAGACAGTGCCAGAACAACCAAAGTCTAAAGAAAATTGGGGCGACTCTCGTCCACCCTGCCAGGAGTTGTTTATCTACCCGAGTGACTTCATCCCAGTGATGGGCAGGTCATCCCCTTTGTCTGTTTCCTCTACAGGAGGCAAGTCAGTGTGATATATCCTCAGCTGAAGTCAGCAGCACCCAATTACAGTGCACAGTGCGAAAAGCACCGCTTCCTCCTCCTGAGTCACCTGAGTTTGCCAGAATCATTTAAAGACCGATCAAAAGTCTTGCTCCATGGCCTCATGGAAACCACCCACAACCAGGTGCCCTACATGGGCTAAGGCCTGCTCACCAGATGATCTACCCTTCACTTTGCAGGTAATTTAAACAGCTGGTTTAAAATGCCTTCCCTAAACACGAGTTGTTCAATATAAGTGACATTTAAAATGAAAAAAACAAAATGAAATAAGGTGCCAAATCGTAAGTAATTAAAAAAGCCATGTTTTGGGTTTTTTGGTATTATTTATGTTGTAATGCGTCTGAGACATACTTAGCTATAATGCTATACAGTCCTTAACATCTGCAACAGTCTGTGAAGAAAGCATACTGATGACCTGATCCCCTGAGAAAATTACATCATGCTACTGTGCTGCAGTTCTGCGGGGAGAGTCTGTGTTTCTGCTTGAGTTTCTGTGAAAGTCAGCATATGTCTAGAATATCAACAACCTTTTTACACCTCTGATTGCTCTGCCCTGAGGATTTGAGTGATGAAAGACAAAAGCAGGAGTCAGAGGTGAATTTCAGGGCTTTTCTGTCAGCATGCCCAACCGAGGCTGAAAAAGATTTTCCAGCCTGCTTGCCTACTGCATACTTAGTGCTCTTACATAACACAGACATGAGCCAAGTGGACTTAACTTTAAAAAAAGTTCAATTTTTGCATCTGCTCATTATGTAAACCTGTCTTTGTGTAAACTACTTAATCTTTTGTGTATAAAAATATTAGTTTGCAAGCAGTGCATTTCGTTAGTCATTTTTTGACTGTTTGATCTACTTTAATGCTTCACATATCTGTTTCTAAGAGTCACAGTCTATTTCTACCTATTTCTAACGGTCTACCTTAAGTGGCACACCGTGACTACAGTAATATGTGTGTATCCCCACTACTTTTGTGAGTAAAAAACTATAAAAGTGTCAAATTAAATAACTTACATTTAAATGGAAAATTTTCACATTAAGTTTGTATTTCATGATATTATAGCATCAAGCATGAAGACAGAAGTTTTACTTCAAAGCTGTCACACCTCCGCTGATCAAACATGAAGCCAAATAACAGAAAGCAGATTTCCTTATACATAGAGATTATGCACAACTTTTTACTTGACATCCATAATATTTTCTTCAGCAAATGGAAAATTTCCCATCCCTCACCCAGGTCATTGTAATATTAATGAGCAACTGCAAATGATAGCAGACAAAAATGTCTTTTATTGTGTTTTCCACAAGACTTCTGGGAGTTTGTGCCAGTAACATTGTGGTTGTAAAAATACAATTTTTAGTAGGTGAAACAGAGAGAAAATAACCCAGAGCCAGCATTGCCTCCAACTTCACAATTATATTGAAATAGAGTCGATTATAAAATATTCATGATTTTTGTTTGTTTGGTTTTGTACCTAAGAACATTATTTGGGATTAGGTTTAATAAGATGCAGTGAATATATCATAGTATATTATAATATATTGTGTTATAGTAAATATACTAATATAATAGTATAGTATTTACTATTATTATAGTAAATATATTTATTGCTAAAATCTCACCTGTAACTGTAAAATGCTTTAGACTACAAGCCACATTTAGCCAGTGGTTCATACAGTGCTTTATTTTCATACATTTTTAAGCACTCATTCACCTTACAGTTAATAGTAACCACCTAAATTAACCCAACATGCATGTTTTTGGAAGAAGAAGTGGGAAGAAGCCAGAGTACCAGGAGAGACTCCATGAACGAACAGGAATAGCATGCAAACTGCACACAGGAAGATCCCAGCTGACCAGAAGATTCAATCCTTTTAGTTGTGAGGCAACATTGCTGCTCTATAAAACCTTAACACTGAAGCTAATCAAAAGTTCATTTGAAGTAGTAAATGGAGCATGCTCCATAGCAAAACTGTGCCCTGGTTTCAGTTTGGGCACAAGTAGACAAAATGTTGCATTTTACAGGTTTGGAAGGGTGAATGTGCTGTCTTAGTCCCTTTGTGTGCTGGACAGGGGCCAAGAGCACATCTATAACCTTCTTTGTGCCAATGACTGCCTTCCTGAACAGTAGACAGAGAGGTTGCCAAGTCAGTGTTTGGCAGACCAAGGATAAACTCCACCACAGTCGTAGACTTAATCCCCCAAGGAAGATTTCAGATACCTAATGGGGATTAGAGAAACTAAGAAGGCAGGTTGTGGGGAATTTATGAATAGTGAATAAGTGAGTTCAAGGAAGCCAGCAAACAAACAAATGTGCAACAAGGGAAATGTCAAAACAAAAACCTTGGAATTTAGTCATGTGAAAAAGGTGCATACAAGGAAAATAGAGGTTGTGCATCTGAATATGCAGCTGTTGTTGTTTGGTTTTTTTGCTGAGTACTGTCTGAATGTGTGTGACAGCGCAGCTCTGTCTCTGTCCCTGCCAGTCTGTGTGTGTGTGTGTGTGTGTGTGTGTGTGTGTGTGTGTGTGTGTGTGTGTGTGTGTGTGTGTGTGTGTGTGCGTTACTATCACAGCCTTGAGGTGGCCAATAGGAGTCATGAGTCAGAAGTATTATCAAGGTAACAGCAGTGAGCTAGGCAGAGGAAATCGTCACCTTTACCTTAGATTTTCTATCGAAACCCGTCAGATCAGAGATGTTTGCCAAGTCTGTTGTGTGTGTGTGAAAGACCCATTAAGTACTGTCTTTTAATAGGGAGGTTATGATACCAGTCCACACGTGGACGGTTTATAGCAGACATAAAATGACATATGCCCTATGTCTGTATGGTTTATTAACTTATGCTGCTTATCCAGTGTGCAAATGATGCTTCTATGAAAGCTTCTATTCCTCAAAAAATTATTGTTGATTGTTTGTGTAGCCTAGATTCATAATCAATTACTTTCATATATTCTTAAAATGAGAAAGCTAAAAGCAAGCAAGCAAAAATGGGGGGAAAATGGAAAAAAACTCCCTAACAGCAAATTTTAAAGGTCAGTATCTATTAATAATTTAAACCATCTAAATCCATATATCTATCTCCAAGAAAGAAAACAATGTTATTTCCAAAATGTCAAATCAATGTTTTACCAGTGATCTACTTAAGGGAAACAAAACTTTATATAGTTACTCTTCATAACTTTTCCAAGGTCATCTAGGTGACTGATCTGTTGTCTGGTTGGATAATAATTTCTCATAGACTGGGATGACTTTGGACTGATAGCATCCTTTCTTCTGCTACTAAACAAACCCGTTTACTCTTATAACCCACAAAGGTTTGCCACTAAAACACAGCTAGTTTGTTTGTTGAATAGAATAGAATAGAATAGAATAGAATAGAATTCAACTTTATTGTCATTGCACATGCACAGGTAGAGGGCAACGAAATGCAGTTTGCATCCATCCAGAAGTGCTTTAGTGATATAGATATATTACAATATATATTAGCAATAATATAGATATGTGAGTATATTACAGAAATGGGTCTATTATGGGATGTTATAATGTACACGGTATGAAGTATGTTGTGAATATTCTATAACTATAAGTATGTACAGGCTATGAACAGGATATAAATATGAAAAACTATACAGAATATGAAATAAATAACTTTACAGAATCTGAGATATACAGCTATACAGAAATGGGAACTATGCAAGTTGTAAACAGTTGTAGGATTAAAGATTATCGAATGTACAGAATGATTATTTACACAGCCTTGCAAGGAAGAGAGGATTTAGAATTTTAATGCCCGTGTAGTGTCTTCAGATAATTACAGAGGGCAGTTGACCATGAAATTCAACCCACCTTGTTATTCAGTGACATTTGAATTATTGGAATCGCTCACAGACTCATTGGTTGAAAAGGCCAGCCTCCTGCAGCATGTGTGTTTAGCTGTTCGAGCACTGATGTGTGTGTGTCTGTGTGTGAGCCTGTGTGCATTTTCTTGAACTTGTCTTCTTCTCAGAGCTAGCTTGAGTTTAAGGAGTGGGGATACTTTTCACAAGGTGAGGTCATTTTGGCTATTCTGTTGTTTTACCAAGGGGGCAGTTTACGGCCAGGGACTTAATTGAGCCAACAAAAGGTGCTTCTAAAGATAGCTACACAAGGGCAGAAAGGCATAAAGAAGTGTGTGTGGGTGTGCAGCTGTACGTCTAAATATTAATCATCAGCGATTTATCATTTTCGAACAAGGGTCTATGGAACTCACAGGGTGACTTTATGGTAAATAATATGATGTAATGTATTTTTTTTTCATATTTTGCTTACATACTGTACATCCCTGACTGCAACAAGATACCAAGTGTTTTCCAATCTGTGTATGAGCTCTTGCCTCCACTAATATCCGAAGCCCTCTGTATCCAAACAATATTTCTGTTGACACAGTTGGGAATGCATATGCTCAGCAAAGCATTAACTAATGTAGGTACACATGCAATGACACACTGACTCTGAACATAAATAAACATAACATCGTTTTAGCATCAGTTTATGTGCTACAGCCTATTTACGTGGCTGACATGGTTTCTGAAATTATTAAAACGTCAAAATAGATTCTGACTCATATACGTCAGTCAGAATAACAACAAACCCAGAAGAGAAATCACTGCTATCTGCTTGAAGAAATAAGGTGCACAGAATATCCACTAACCAATGCAGTTTTGGTTCTCACTATTGTTTGCTGTCAACAGCAGGGGATACAGTGAGTTGTCCTGAGAAATAATCTTTGGTATATCCTGCACCTACTTGTTTTCAGGGCAGAGCTTTTCCACTGGAGCCCCTTTGTTTGTCTTTTCTTTCATGAGTAAAGTTACATGTAGAGATGATTGCCAGAGTCTGTAGACACCCAGACCCACAGAAAAGAATGCAAACAGAAAAGGGCCGAGGTATACGTCACAGTAGCTCAAAGCTTGTAGGTTTAAAATTGTAGCCAAATATTTACCTATGTCCTTTTATTTTTTAGGTTTATGATTAATTTTATAAACATTGCCATCTTTGCTGACTTCAAAATATCTGCATTAGTGCTGTGAAGTATTTTATTCAGGTATGTTACTAGATGTGTGTGGGATCCATTTGGGGTCTAGAGTAAAGGTCCCCTTGGGTCCACTTGGGTCTTGAGACCACAGAACAATAACTTTACAGCTTTATCGTATTCAAAAAGAAGAATAGGACAGGAGAAGGAATGTGCTGATGTTAAGGAATGTTATCTAACACTTCTGGATTAGTTCATATACGATAGAAATACAATACTGTGCAACAGTCTCAAGCTGCCCCTTAGTTATGCTGCAATAGACGTAGGCTGCCGGGGATTCCCATGATGCATTGAGTTTTTCCTTTCCAGTCACCTTCCTCACTCACTATGTGTTAACAGACCTCTCTGCATTGAATCGCGTCTGTTATTAACCTCTGTCTCTCTTCCACAGCATGTCTTTATCCTGTCTTCCTTCTCTCACCCCAACCAATCACAGCAGATGGCCGCCCCTCCCTGAGCCTGGTTCTGCTGGAGGTTTCTTCCTGTTAAAAGGGAGTTTTTCCTTCCCACTGTCGCCAAAGTGCTTGCTCATAGGGGGTCATATGATTGCTGGCTTTTTCTCTGTATCCATTATTGTAGGATCTACTGTGCAATATAAAGCGCCTTGAGGCGACTGTTGTTGTTATTTGACGCTATATAAATAAAATTGAATTGAATTTCTTTTTATTTTTCTTATTGGTTTGGAGGTCTTGCAAAGTTTTAACACTGGCTGTTTTGTCACTCATTTTCAGTCCAGTCCTTGTACCTGAACACTTACAGAACAATAGTTTTCTTGTTTGTTAAGCCTCTTAACACTTGACTATGAATCATCCTGGGACAAAAAGGCACCATGCTTTTAACCAGTGTTGTGTCTACACATAACAAACAAATTTTTAATTGTGTCTTTAAGGTCTTTGGAAACAGAAGTTTACTAGAAACTCAGATTTTTCTCCATTTCTTAAGCTCAATCTATGAAAAATTCAAAAGACAGCAAAGTTTAATAGACATAAAATAGTATTCCTGCACCAACAAACGGTTTTGCTGATTTTTAAAAAAATATATATATATATAAATAAATGAACTGGACAATTAGAGATCAAAATAAATACTTTTTTTGCTTTTAATGATCTACAGCAGATTGTAGACAGTATCTGAAAGTCAAGTCTTGAAGAAATAGGAAAGAAAATCCAGCAAAGAGCTGACACAGGACACGAGACATGCATCTAGACCTTCAGTTGATCCATCGACTGTTCGCTGAAACCTCATCAGAAATGATCTCAGTGCAAGGGTAGCTGTCACAAAGCCATTCTTTAGGAAGGGGAAAATGTGCAGAAGCTGAGGTATACAAAATTACACAATAACTTGACTGAAAATCAGTGGCAACAGGTCTTACAGAGTGATGGATTCAAATTTTAAAATTCAATATGTACGGAAGAGGTCAGGAGAGAGGTACAACAGTGAGTGGCTAAAGTAATCTGTCAAACACAGCGGAGGGTCTGTCATATTGTAGGGCTCCTTTTCAGCCAGCGATGTCGGGAATCTTGTCAGAACTGATGGATTATGAACACTGAAAGCCCCATCAGACTTTGATCCGCCATACAATGCCAACTGCAAAGTATCTGATTGGCAGTTGCTCCATTTTCAGCATGACAATGCAGCAAAAGCATGCCTGGATGGAAAACTCTAAAATGAAAAACTATCATTCATGGATTGGCCTCGCCAGAACCTGTGAGTTCAATATTACTGAAGCAGGACGGGATCACCTTGACAGAGAACAAAACCAAAGGCAGCCAACATCCAAAAAGGAGCTCTGAATGTCCCTCAAAAAAGAGAAAAACACGAAGAACAGTGTTGAAGAATAAACACGATCAAACTCGTTTTTCTCACTTGCAAAATGTGAAGAAATGAAGGGTGACTCAAGACTTTTGCACAGTACTATATGTGACGTAATAAGGCAACTATTTACCAGCTGGTTTTCCACTTAAACGGTGACATCGTATCGATGTTTCCAGCTTGTTTGTGCGAAGAATAGTAATAGTCCTCTGGTGCTTTAATTAAAGACAAAGTTGATCCATTGCGCTCTTTTCTGGCCTCCTGTGGATTCTTATATGCCTCTGCTGGGATGAATCCTGTGGATAACTCAGCTGATAGCACTTGCCTTTAGTGCTGTGTGTGGGGAATAACATTGGTTCAGCAGAGCACACGCACACTGTACAATAAGAACAGCATTCGTGTAAGGAGAAGAAAGCGGTCTGACGTTTATATATTTATTTTCTGCGCATGGTTCTAAATCCTGATCCAGCTTCCCTTAAATGCAGTTTTGGTTCACAATCCGCCCTGCGCAGAGAGAGAGAGAGGGAGAGCGAGAGAAAGAGCGCTCCTCCTCCTCCTTCGTTCCTCTTCCCAATACTCATCCCGAAAGCCAAGGTAATACGGTCCTCACGGCGGAGTCCTCTCATCATTTCTTCCCTCGCATAATGGAAACTGAATGAAAGCAGCTGTGGTACGTCCGTCACCGGTACTTTTCCGCTTCCCCCATCAGCTGTAGTGTGTGTCTCCTGTGGTTCTCCTCTTCGCAGAATAACTTCTTTCCTGGTATTTTTCTTTTCTTCTTCTTCTTATTTATTTATTTATTTTTTCCAGACACGCTCTGAGAAATAACTAAAACCTACGACTTGCCATTAAACTGCCCTGGAAGAAGGTCGTGTTTGTGTGGATGGAGAATTTTGAGTCGGTGAGTTCTACATTAATCAACCACTACATTCAGCACGAAGCTGCGAATACAAGCCTGCGATGTTTGCTTTCTTTCTTTCTCTCTCTTTCTTTTTTTTAGTTCTCGGGCAGTTCGGGAAATCATTCCGCTTTAACATATTGCGTCTTCGGTTAGCCATGAAGACTGATTGGTTCATCAGCGCTATTGATACGGTGGTGAATTTGATCTGAGCGATCATGAAGTAGTTTGACTCATCTTGAGTAAAATAAAGATTTTTTTCTACTTGAAACTCAACAGGTCTCGACTATCCTGGATCACTTTTAAGGCGACCAAACCCACGCTTAAAAAAATGGAGCAGTTTAGGCTGTTTTGCGATGTTATTTTTTGCCTGTTTTTAGTTTGTAACCTGTAAGATGCAGTAAACTGTCAACAGAAGGCTGCTGCTTAACCAGTACCTCTACAGAGGGTGAGGAATTTAGCCTTGAGAAAGACCATGCTTATTGCAGTCAGTGATCACATTAAAGCTCAGTATATGAAATAGAAATACATTTTGTACAAATGTATAAATGAGTGCGATGTTTAATTTAATTTTCATTTTATCAAGATATCTTTTGTTTCCTCTGCTTGCCTGCCTTGTTACAATTAGTTGTGCTGTTTATTTTGTATACATTGTTTTGTTATGTTCACATCTTTTTATTTCACCTCACCATTTGTCCTTTTCCCCTACATTCTTAAGATTCAAGTGTCTCATATTTTCTTCCTTTTTTCTGTTTTCTGATCTACTGATCTCACTCTCCTTGCCTGTGAGGATTAAAACAGCACCCATGTGCTACCTATCCTCATACACTCCCTCCCTTTCTTCTCTTTAGCTGGTAAATGAGCTGAAGTCAAGCTGGTTGTGAAGGTGCTCGACTTCTTCCCCCCTACGCCCCAAGCCGGACACAGCATGGCGGCGGGAGTAGCGGCATGGCTTCCCTTTGCCCGGGCAGCAGCCATAGGCTGGATGCCTGTGGCCAATTTGCCCATGCCAGTAGCACCTGCTGAAAGGAACAAGAGGCAGGATGAGCTCATCATTCTTAATGTGAGTGGACGCCGTTTCCAGACCTGGAGGAACACTCTGGACCGCTATCCAGACACACTGCTGGGCAGCTCAGAGAAGGAATTCTTCTACAACGAGGAGACCAAAGAATACTTCTTTGACCGGGACCCCGACGTGTTCCGTAGTGTGCTCAACTTCTACCGTACAGGCAAGCTCCATTATCCACGGTACGAGTGCATATCTTCCTATGATGAGGAGCTGGCTTTCTTTGGCATTGTCCCAGAGATCATCGGTGACTGCTGCTACGAAGAGTACAAGGACAGGAAGAGGGAGAATGCAGAGCGTTTGATGGATGACCAGGAGGACAACAAGGATGCCAAGCTGCCCAATATGACCTTCAGGGAGACTATGTGGCGGGCTTTTGAAAACCCTCACACTTCAACCATGGCCCTTGTCTTCTATTATGTCACTGGTTTCTTCATTGCTGTCTCTGTCATTACCAATGTGGTAGAGACGGTGCCCTGTGGCTCAGCGCCCAACCAGAAGGAAGTGCCATGTGGCGAGCGCTACACCGTGGCCTTTTTCTGCATGGACACGGCCTGTGTTATGATCTTCACCGTGGAGTACCTGATGCGCTTGTTTGCTGCACCCAGCCGCTACCGCTTCATGAGATCCGTCATGAGCATCATCGATGTGGTGGCCATCTTACCATACTACATTGGCCTGGTGATGACTGACAACGAGGACGTGAGCGGTGCTTTCGTGACACTCCGTGTTTTCCGCGTGTTCCGTATCTTCAAGTTCTCCCGTCACTCGCAGGGCCTTCGCATCCTGGGCTACACACTGAAGAGCTGTGCCTCGGAGCTGGGCTTCCTCCTCTTCTCCCTCACTATGGCCATAATTATCTTTGCTACCGTCATGTTCTACGCAGAGAAGGGTTCAAGCTCCAGCAAATTCACCAGCATCCCAGCCTCCTTCTGGTACACCATCGTTACTATGACAACACTCGGGTAAGAGCAGAACAGACACCTCTTTTATCTGGGTGTGTGTGTGTGTGTGTGTGTGTGTGTGTGTGTGTGTGTGTGTGTGTGTGTGTGTGTGTGTGTGTGTGTGTAAGGGCACACTCGTAAATGCAAGTACCCGTGAATTTACAAGTTTGCCTTCGTGTCTATTTGCACCCGTGTCAGTAAATGTTTGATTATCATTTGACTTGAAATGTCTGCTTGACTTTGTGGCCCAGAAATCTATAACTGCTTTCAAAGTCTGAGTCACCCTTTCCAAGATATCCTTTGCAAACTTTATGCACGATGATAAGAAACTACAGAGAAAGGACACTTTTCAGTAGACTTGTCCACTGTACTTTTACTGATGGTATTCTTCTGGGGAAAGAGCAGCCATCAAGATGTTCTCTCTCCATTATGGCTGTGCCATTGCTTGCCTTTTATACGTCACTGATAAGAGGGAGAGAGAGAGAGAGCAAGAAATGCAGAGAGATGGGGAAAGTTGAAAGCAGCAAGACAAAGTATTAGATGGGAAATATGGCAAACCATTACCGACCTCTCCAACTTGCCCTGTGGTTAGCATCAATGCACTTTCAGAATTAAATGAAACAATGAGAGCCTTCCTTCTCCGCTCTTTGTAAGTTACTAGATGTAGGTCTCGAAGTGCTTTGTGGTTCAAAGACTCTGATGTAAAACATCCGAATGCTTTCTCGTTCTAAGAGTCAAACTAGTGTTTAGGTAACAGGCAGAGATAATTGTTGGTATTAACAAATAATTTTAAAAGCCATGCACGTTTCCAGTGTTGGCTGAATGGCTAATTAACCTGCAGTACAGAGTTGTTGTTACTGTATACACTCAATCATGAATTAGTTTTGATTGATCGAGGTGAACATGAAACGCACAGAGGCACACACACAGAGTAATGTGATGCAGCACTATTAGGCCTAATGGCAATGTGTTTTATGAGTGTCCCCTGTTGTGGATGTGTGAGTCAGACTGAGAGGCTGACAAATTGCAGCATCCTGCTAAATGTCAGAGTCATGGAGGCCATAAATGGCTCTGAGCTCATTGCTATAACACACTTGGCACCCTGTCATTGTACCTTGCCATTCACAATCGGCCCAGAAGATCTGCTGTTGAGCAGATATTTGATTCTGAATCGGATATTTGGTCTACAGACAGACTGCATTCTAGAAAATAGAATTACATTTTATCATTATAATTTTATTTCCTGACAAACTGTAGGACGTTGTTTGCTGTCACAACCTCTACCCTCGTGCAGTGAGTGCCTGTAGCTTTCTACTTAATGCTAAAGTGTTCTCCTGTACAGCCACTCCCACACATACTCCCATACACTGCAGCCCCAAAAGCTAGTGTCCAAGCCCCCTAATACGCAGTACGTGCAATGTCCAGTTGAGCCTGTGTGCAGGTAACCGTATGAAAAATTCACAGCGAGCAAGTGGGCATCAAGTCTCTTGCTTCCTACCCAACACTCTGTTGTGTGCTACATGTGCGAAGAGGCAACTTTGGACAACAACAAGCCCTGAATGTCCTGACGCAGTTTTGGAGTTCAAATGTGAAAACAACTTGGAAGTTATGTGTGTGTCTGTGTCTGTGTGTTTAGACTGGGGGTAGATATTGAGCTTGGCCTCATCAATAAAACAGGGGCCAGAAGTGGGTGTCAGAGTGACTAATGATGTGGCCCACTGCATCTGCTGACTAATGTAAACCTGCCTGACATTCTAGTCTCTGCTCACAGTTCACGTCATAAAAACACACAGTCACAGACACAGATGTACACTAACCTTACACACAAAGGGAAAGATTTGTCTTTATCTATTTGACCATTTCTAAATGTATGCAAGCATGTTTTATGACAGAGTTTACTTTTTTCAGAGCTTAATACAGATAGATAGATCTACTCCACTTACTTCCACTTATTTGCATTGGAATCTATCGAAAAGTATCAACTGTCCACTGTACAGCAATTTATACTCATCTAACTTAATAAGATGAGCACCAGTTACCACAGACACTACTTTCCTTGACTTCTTGGCTTCCTGTCTCGGAGCCTCGGGGCTGAGAGTTGTGCTGTTGAGTGTTTCCTTGTACATTTGTCAGATTGTGCTATGACACACTGCAACAAGGGTGCCCTCCCTGTGTCACTAAGTATATGCTCCCTTTGACCGCTGTGGCTTTTTGATTGTTTTGTTTATCTGACAATAATCCGGCCTCAATCAGAATCCATAATCCCGCTTCAGCGATGTGCAATGAAATACCAGGTGAATAGTGTTCTGCTATTTTTGCTTGTGCATCTTTCTTCTTAGACAATGCAATTTCTTCAATAACAACCACATGCCAGAGGTGAAGAGAAATAGAGACCAAGCTGTGAAGAGTGGGCCAAAATTAGAAATGGAGAAAATACACAAGCATGCATCTATTTTTTGTAGTTAACTGTTTTAACTGTATCAAAAGCAGACTGCAGAGAAGAAACTTGCAGGGGGCATACTTTTGTATGAACTACTTTTAGTACAAGCAAAGAACATATGATTTTCAACTGTAGACCTAAAAGGCCTCCTGTTCCTTTTGACCGACTGGACAAAAAGCGGTTTAACAACTCAAGTGAGTTAGCAAGCCACCAACTGCCATAGAGCTCTCATATATCACTTTATAGCAGGGCTAAAAGGCTTAGCTCAAATCCTGCAAATGAGGCAGACAAGGATGCAAGCAAGCAGGCACACAGTGCTGAGGCTTTAGTTAAATTAGGGACATTTAGGCAATAGGACCTGTTCTCTGGGTTGTTAATCAAATTGATTTTGACCTTAGGGTGGTTATAAAATTGAGCATTTGTCATATTTGGTTGAACCTGTATTATAAACTGGAGGAGGCTGAGAGTGCGTTGGTGTGTGTTTGTGAGGGAAACGCTGCAAACCTCAGCTCATCATCACTCATCCATCCACACCAACAGAAACTGTAGTGTCCTGGATAAGAATAAAGAAAGAAAACTGAACTTCATAATCTCAGTGTAATTTCTGACAGGACAGACAGGACCTGAGACTGATGTTTATTCTTGTGACTAAGTGCTTTAAAGGCTGGTACGGCTTGAATTTTAATCACAGTAAATTATGTATCGCAGTCGAACCTCTAATAAACGAATAATACAGACGAAGCTCACATGATTTCAAGCTAATGAAATCATTTGAATAAAGTGAAAAACTCATCAACTACTTAATAAAAGATTTTTTTGTCTATGATTATGTTCTTTTATTTTAAATTAATATTTTAACCAATGAAAAAGAATGTATGAAAATCTGATAGTGAAGATGCTCGCTGGTGTGTTGAGTCTTCTGAGCTTAACACAAACGTCTCACTCAGCCTTTAAACGTCTAGAGTAAAAACTGGCTTCCATGTTTCTTTCAAATTACAGCACATGAACATAAGTGAAGTGAAAAATATTACTTCTTTGCAATGGCACCTGTCAAAAGGTGTGAAGTGCAGTATTACACAGCATTTGAACAGCTAGTTGTTGACGTTGATATGATGGAAGCAGTCACAATGCATAGTGATAGGATTGGGTGTGATCACCACCAAAACAAAACTTTACCAAAGTGGTCCAGTGAAGGACTCATACACTGGTGATGAGGTGATGAACACCTATTCCTCACAGGTGTATGTAGAGACCCGTATGACCTGAGCGTAGCTGCAGAGGCTAATGTAGCTGCCGTTGAGGGGAAATTCCCTGTTGACCTTCCATGAAGAATAGCACATATTATTATTGTTAATGGCACATGTGCATAAGAACTACAATGTGGATCAAAATAAGAAGTTGGCATGGTCTAGTTACATAACATGTACACGTGGTTAGAAGTTGTGCATGTTGTATCTGTGCCGTCTGTGTTACCAGGCTCTGATTTATGCATAATTTACTTTAGAGATAACAGCTACAGTACATGGACATAATAATCAGTGCAGATAAGTGAGTATTGATTTGGGTTTAATAGAGGAACGTGCCATCCATTCTTAGTGTTACTAATTACAATTTGAGTGTATGACTGATGGGATTATGACTAAAAGCCAGCACCTAAATGTGAAGTCATTGACTTGTTGCCCTGAATTCATGAGAGCAGTCAAAGAATTAATTTGGTCATGAGATTAAGATCCAGATCTGATGGTAACCTCTTCTTTTCAGGGTCAAGATTATAACTGCGCTGACCTTCACAAGTCTGATATGAAGTTTGCATAGTTTGAATGAAGCTTGATGGGGACAGTTGTCATAACTGTGACAACATGCAAACATTTAAACCTTAGCGAAACAGCGCATCCAGATTGAGTTTGTGAATGCAGTCAAAAGAAAATTTACCTCTAAAATCACGTATTCACCAAAAATATCAACAGTTTTCATCTGAGGAAAAGAGGATACCCTTGATATTAGAAATTATTATTTGGGACAGACAGCTTCAGCTTGACCTGCAGTATTAGAAATGATGGTTCATAGTTGAGTCAGTGATATTGAGATGCTCAGTGGAGCAATCCCAAAGCATCCGTCACAATTGGTTTGGGGGTTTTCACCCAAACAGCTGTCTTTTGATCTGTTTCAAAGATGCCTGCTATGCTACGGCCAAACAGCCCTGTCTTTATGTCCCATGTCTATACGTTATTCCAAGAGGCTTATATGCTCAATAATAATGTTAATTGAAATCCATAATATTTGGTTTGAGCATGTTTCATTCTGAACGTACACTCCTACACTTTGAGCTCAACAGTTGCAAAAGCAACAGTGGAACATGTGTTTCTTTGGGACTTCTTTTTGTATTAAACAATCTATCCTTGAGTTAAATCTGCTGCATCCTGAAGAAATCTCAGTCGTTTAAAACCTATGGCACTTATATTTTATTTATCCTATAATAGAATCACTTAACAACAATTGAAATGAAAATGAAACTTTAAATTCCTTGGAAGACATGTAATTGTTTTCTGGAAAAGAGGTCTTTAGAGCCTGGCATAATGACACTAAAGATTTCAGCAGCAAACCTGCTGATGTCAGGGGTTTAAATAGGGCGGGCTCCACCTGTTAGTAACCTAAAGACTTTGTAATCATCTACGCATGTTAAAGTGTGATGAATGTCAGTCTGTACTTACATTTTTTTAAACACATGACTGACGTGCTTTTGTATTCATTTATATTATAAAATGATCACACGATGGCATTGTACCACAAAATGTAAAAGAAATGTGAAGAGACCACTCAGCTTTTGTTGGATAGAATTATTCTTGTAAACACTTAGACGGTATTAAATCATACGCTGAACCAAAGCAGCTTGTTCTTCCTTCAGTATCTTTAGATACTACTTTATAAGATGAATTATTCATTTGATTCAGTAGGAGTGATTAATTGATTGCTTTTAAAAGGAAAAATATATTGATAGAGATAATACATAGAGTTACTCTAGATGTTTACACAGTGTTTGGAGCGTTTTTCGGTACTTTGAAGTCACAGTCCAGACATCGGTTTCGGTCAAGGCAGACATCCACTTAACTAAGAACATGACAGCAGCCATGTATCTTTTTGGTTTAATTATTGCCCTTATGTAGAAAAGGTATGATAAGTGCACTGTAAAATTCATGATAAGTGCAAAAGTGCTTGTTGCTGCATATTAATGACCAGCACTGCAGCAGCAATGACTGCTTTTTGGTACAGTAGGTAAAACAAAGGAGTGAGAAGGTAAGCAGGGCACGCACCCATGCAGTCTCTGTGTAGATTTCCTGTAATGAAATATCAAACAAATATCAGGTATACATTTAAATATTCATACACCAAATGTAACAATAAACCAAACAAGACATCAGCACATACATGTGGCGTACGCAGCCAACAGTTTCAGCTAATTTTCTTCACCCAAAACATTTTATTACAGACTGTAGATTGTGATGTGATAAGTAGAGCACAATGCCATCAGTGAACATAGTCTTTGATTAAAGATGTTACTTTCTGTCTATATTCTTGAGGTTTTATGTGATCTCTAGGTTTTGCACAACTGTAAAAAGACTGGAACAAGATTTTGATATAGTACCGTTTATCAACTGCTTATCAAAAATGATGGTATAATCACGCCTCCTTACTTACATGGTGGATGTCGCCCCTACTAAGATCATGTACATGTCTACATTCAAATGTTTACACTGTAACTGATGTGTTTTTTCCCCTTGAATGAAGACTTATGTTCAGCATAGTTTGTTCTGTAACTGAGTACACCTTTATAAAGTAATTATGTGCTGCCACGTTTAGTTTTACATCTACGCTGCTGAATTGTGGACTTATTGTAAAGGTAGAAAAATCAGAAGCAATTTTCCAGGGCTGTGGTTTCCAAGTAGGTTACACAGCAATAACGTGCAGAAGTTTCATGTTTCTGCTCATTGTAGTGATATAACTTACAACCGTCTCAATTATCAGCAGAGAGACGGTGTCCACAGTGGAGTACCAAAGCACAGAAAAAGAGACCACAAATGAAAATGATGAGTTTCACCCTGCGGGATCTTCATAATCACTAACTATAATGTCAAGCAACATTCCTCCTGTATAAATATTCAAATAGCTCAGGTTGAGTCATGAAAAAAAAATCAATTACTTGCTTTTACCGTACAAACAGCAACAGTAATGGGGGGGGGGGGAAGGACCCCCCGGGATTAAATGCAGCATCTGCTGCTTAATACATAACAGTACCATGTGTAATGGGTAACATTTATGGGGGTGTTTCACCCCAGAGACGGAGCTCTTTTGGTGTGACAACATCAGTTTTTGAATGATGCCCAAAGTCTAAACCAAGTCAAGTTCCAACAAATAGGATATATATTTAATCAATAGTATGAGTCAAGAAACCATTAGTTTATAAAAGGAGTCACAGAATTTTAATATAGGATTATTCTTTAATTATAAAAACTGTTAATAATTATTTTATTCAACAGCATTATCTTATTTACAAAAAGGGGCTTGAACTGTTAGAGGATGTATATATTGCTCTTTAAAACATATTTTACATGTTTTGCCTCTGTTAAGAGGACTGTTGTGCAAAACAACAGTCTATAGCCATTCTGTGAACTTGAGCCAAATGCTATAGTGTGGTGACATGCAATAACCCAAAGAATGTTTAAATAATACTCTGTTAATGAGGCTATACATTTTATAAAGTGTAGGTCACTATTGTTATTTCGATTCATCCTCTAGAGGCCTTGAATGTGCAAATGTATTCTTAATACATTAAAATATAGAATAATAGAGCCCAGCTGTCAAACATACATTGATATTGCCATGCACACTAGCAAAATTGCAAGCTTGCCATCTATCTGAAGTTGCAACAGGAGCAAAAAATGTACTTTTTTGTTGGGAACAGTTGATCCAAAAACCTCAATAGAGCTCTAAAGGTCATCATAAACTTCATATAGGAATAAATAAGAACAGAGTAAACTGTTCAAAAAGAGCAATACACTGGTTAGTGGTGTGTGGGTACCTGCTGCTTGTATTGTGTGTCTGAGGTCACATAGGTCAATGCTATCCTGGAGTCTTAAAAAAGTGGAAGTGATTCCTCTCAGCCTGCCTGGATTCCTGCTCAGATTCTCCTTTCTTTTTGGCATCAATTTCACCCTCTTTTCATACAGAGGTCTGGATGGTTGCCCATTTTTTGAAAAGTGATATTGAGCACCAAGCCTTTCTAGCTTTTTCAGAAATCCATTTACCTGGCCACCTGTCAGCTAGGGGGCGGGGAATGTTGTGGCCAATGTGACTGTGAAGGGTAATTTACAGGGAGGGTCTTTCAGCAAGGTATTTTATGCATGTACTCTAGTTTTCTGCCGTCTTTTCATCCTTGGCATGCTGTGCATGAAAATGCTTCGCTGTCATAGGACGCTGTGTCCTGACTAACTTAATCTCGACTAACTGGGCAAAAGTGATTGGAGTGATGCTCGTGGTGTCGAAGCAGGAAAACCGTACGTCACACGTGTGAACATTTAATTATAGGAACGGTCTCTCTCCCTCCTTTCCTGTCTCTCTCTCACTGTCTGTCACAGCTGATTGCCTTCAGCAATGGTCCTTCCAAACCTACAACACTTGTGCCCACTCCAATTCAATTACCAGCAGGCTCTCCATGAGGAGCCTGAAAATGAGTTGGTGATTATCAGTTTCCAGGGTGTTTAGCAGCATCCTGGACAGCTGATGGTTGCTTCCCACACCAAGCTCTGAGACTCTTCTTATCATTTCCTGAAACATTAAGACTTCTCTTTGTGATGAGCGAGGGACTGCCTGATACATACAAACTGTCGGGTAGATTGTTTGCCTGTTTCTAACCCCGGCAGTAACACAGCTTTTGGTGACTCCTATGACTTTGGTCCAGACTAAAATAACTGTTGGATGGATTGCCATTCATAGTTTATGGTCCCTAGGCAATGAACTGAAGTCACTTTATTATCCTTCAACTTTTCATCTCATTAAATATCTTCCTGAGATCTCACATTTCATCAGGCTCAGTTGTAATAGCGGTTAGCATACTAACATCTTAATTCTAGCTGTAGAAATTATGGGAAAAATAACACTTAAAGACCTTTTAATTCATCCAAATTATACTTTGACACATGTGACCCACTGAAAAATCATTCCTAATGCGTGTTTTGATAGCAATCGCCTCCCCCAGCAGGATACTCCATCCTGCTACAGCAAAGTAGATAATTTTTTTTTTTTTTTTTAAATAAGCTCCAAAGTGACTTCAACAATGCAACAAAGAGCCCAAGGTGTTTATCCTGCTTCCTGACCTCCCATATCCCAATTCAATTAAGCATCCACGGGATGTGCCAGACTAAATCCCTGCCACACGACAACCCAAAGGACCTGAAGGATCTGCCATCCGTCTGCCCCAAAGGTCATGTGTGCTGAGTAATCAATAAAATCAGATCTTCCTCACATAGGTCCCAGCTGGCTTAGTGGCACGAGTGGGACCTGACAAATAAAAGGAAAATGGTATTGATGTGGTGGATAGATGTAAACACGCTCTTCTCCTTGGTTTCACTGCACTGCATTAAACAGATTTAAGAAGACAATCACTTGGCTAAGCATTGCTTCTGTTGTTTTATTGGCCCTGTTGGCTGTGAGCAAACACTGAATGTAAACAATTATGGATTAGACTGTATTGTGTCTGTTGGTCAGGCGTACTTATTACTGAGTGGATAATAAGTGCTTAAATGATTGTGAGTGATAGTTCTCCATATATGTAGCCAAGTTATAGAAATAAATCACTTCTCATTTCCCTGTAGAGATAATGATAAACCTGGTGTGAATACCTCTGAATAATCCTCCCAGGCTTTTGAACAGGTAGACATCATTGTTCCAGTTTTTTCCTGGGTTTTTGTGCTCTCACTCTTGCACTGGCGTATATGAATTTGCTCTCATTCACACACTCCCATTTCTATGTCTTTCTGGGTTTACTGTAATTCATAAACTGTGTTCTGTGCTGATTATCCAGGGTGACAAAAGCAATTGTTCTGCTACACTAAATCTGTGGGGATTAATGCTCGTCTCTGGAGCCATTCCCTCTGGTTTCCTGTATGTGTGTCTCTGTGTGGGTTGTCTTCTTCTCTCTACTTACTTCATTCGTTGCCATTTAATTTGGTGAGTTCATTTATTTAAAAAAAATAAATAAAAAGGTAGCACTCAGTTAACAATTGTATTTGACCTCTGCTGCGTGCTGCTGTTCTTATGTCAGTACATGGATGCAGGATGTGTCCTTCACAAAGCTATGAAACAACTTTTTTCCCCCATCCAGATGTCTTTGGGGGATTACACATGCTAAGGGATTAATCCTGCCGTGTGCCATATGACAGCACCAAGCACTGAGAGGAGCACAAAAGTCAAGTCATGGACTAACGCCACTAAAAGATTTCAGTAAGCCTTTTTTTGCCTTCAGAGGTTGACTAGTGGCTATATTAATTCAATTCCCAAACCCCTCTTGTAAGTAACCCATCCTCTACCTCTCGCTCTGTGAGGAGCAAGGCCATGGTCTACTGGCGCTCAATAAGAAGTCTCCTCAAAGGATTTTGACTAGCCTCGTTTCACAGGAGACAATGTGCATTATGTTTTAATCTTATTAGCATTGAATTAACACCGCATCAATGACCTGCTCAAAACAGAGTGCAGTTAAGTCCATCCAGCTTTCAGCTGTTATGCAAAACAGATTTAGAAGCACTTCTGAAGGAAAGAGAATCATCAAAGGTATTCGTTACCTCTGGACAACCTACCATGTTGAATGCATCATAAGGAAGCCGCTTTAGCTTTTAAGGGGAGATGGTCCGTAACCTTGGTATCGCACACAAGAACAATATACTTCAATCTTTCACATGAGGGACAATTGAACATGTGCGGTGTGTGCAAATTGATTTTGTTTCTGTGCAGAGGCTCGGTGGATAGGACATAACCTCTTTGTCCAGATGAAGTGTGCTGTGCAGAAGTGGTTCATTCTGGAAATGGGACAGGAGAGGCCATCTGAGTATGAGGAAAAGTAATCTGCATGTACACCATGCGTATTTGTTAAAAGCTACATGATGTCATAGCATAAAATCAATCCACTGATGAATCATTGAGAATCTAATCTGCAGAAGTGTCCATTTAGAAACTCGAAACGTAATTTATTTTGTTTTGTATAAATCTGGGTATCTTTTTGAAATAATTTTGTAACATAAATCATTTTAGCAAAGATGTTATTTATCTTTATCTGTAAATTTAATTTTACAGGCGAATACTAAAAAGCTCAGTTTCATACTTAATCTTAAATCTTATCAGGCTTTATTGTTCGGCTGTATTACTGCTTCCCCTTCTCTTTGCCTCTTCATAACACATCTCAAGTCTTTTACTCATCCTATTGCCGTGTCTGTCTCTCTCCGCCTCTCATATTTCATTTCTTTCCACCTACTAGGTAATATTGATATTGTGAAAACTAATTATAAGAAGTCTTCAGACCTCAATTTGTTTTTAAAAGTGGAATATTTCCTTATCGAGTTGTGCATTGCAGTGCCCCACAGTCCATGTGGAGCTTGCATATACTCTCCCTTATTTTCTGTCTCCCTCCCCCCCTCTTCAGCACACACACACACTTTGAACCTGCATTGCTGCAGTGTACAAGCATCCACTCAAACCAGGCTATATTACAATTAATTTGTCAGAGTTTTTGCTCAATGCTCTATAGCCTCAGGCATGTGCAGACACAGCAGGGGAATCATATCTCCCCAGCATGTTTATGAGGTGAAAGAGAAAACTATCCGCTGTTCATTATTAATATTACAAAAACCAAAGGGATGCTGGGAAGAGGGCTGAAGTATAAGGACAAATACAGCCCACTGGTTTGATCTTTGCTCCTGTACATGCGAACAGCTAGTGCACAAGATAATCACATTTCAGAGAGTATTCTTGATAATGAGTGGAAAAACACTTGCTGGAGTCTGTACTTCAATAAAGTTAATGCAGAAAATTTCCTTTGCTGCTCTGGTTGTTGGGAAAAACAAAACTGTATATCTTTATGGAGGCTCTTAAAAAATAACACAGCAGGGAAAGGACACATCCAGTGTATTTAAATTTTTTCTGACACTCTGTATTACTCTGGGCAGACTTAGGATTCAGTGGGATGAAAGGATAGAAGTGAACTAGTGAACTATGAAAAGATGGCAGCAGAACTTGACTCGGTGTGGCTGCTGAAGAACTGCTGTGACCAACATGGGCCACAGAAAAATAATACATTAATATTACTATTACTTTTGCTAGCAAGTCCATAAGAATGAATATACAGGCTCAAAAAATGTGCTTGATGTAAGGGCTGCGTTATCGACCCACGAAAAACAAAAGAATGAATCAATTTTATGACCAACAAAATCTGTCACGATGTTTGATAAACTAAGCTCAGCAGTCAGTCTCAGCCTCCATGCTGTGAAGCTGCGTTCACTTGTCTTTAACAAAATATCACAGTCAAAATTACTAACAAACCAATGTTTCATAGAAAGTGTTGCACTGCCTGCAGTCTCTGTGTATGTTCATGCACACAGACAGTTGACAGGCGCTATGATAGTTTACAGCTCTGCTAGGAATTTAAACATGAATTGATTACCAAAGCTGCGTATGGTGGAGCTGACACTCGCTGCGTTGTAACGACGCTGATCATCATTTTAATTTATTTTATTTTGTTTTTTAATGGCTGCCTCCTGCAGGATATCATGCCATATCGTATGTCAAAGCTCAAATCATCTCAAACTGGTTTCTTGAACATCATGATGAATTCACTGCACTCACACGGCCTTCACAGTCACCCGATCTTAATCCCACAGAGCACCTTCGACATGTGGTGGAATGGGAGATTCACATTGTGGACAGGCAGTCAACAATGATGCTATCATGTAAATAAGGACCAAAATCTATGATGAATGCTTCCAACACCTTGTTGAATCTATGAAGAATTCTGGCAATTGGGAGGGTTGACCTGTAGAAAACTGGACCCTTATAAACTATCGGGCGAGTGCAAACTACCAGTTTGAAAATGAAATCTGCATAAATATGAACAGTTCAAACTCTGAGTTCTGGACATAGGCGGCGAACACTTTACAGTGGAGAGATTCCCTGAAGATGATGTATGAATTATACCGTCAGAGATAGTTTGTTTAATAAAAGTATGAATACATACTAAACTTGATTTAGATCAAAAAGCAATTTTCTTATTATTGAATACTGAATAAATGTCACTTTTTATTTTTTATTTATCAAGCACTCTAAATGATAGCATTTGTTAGGGATTATATTATCCCTGTGATATACAGGGATAATATAATAATCCCCAAAATTAATATTTTCACATTATGCACTGATTTCTAGTGATATTGCAAAGCCACAAGGGAATTAACTGCAAAACATGTCAGCAACTGTGCTGTCTATAAAACACAACCCATAAAAATGGACCAATCTTACTTTCAAAAACATTTTTTTGCACAAACTTTATCTATATGTGCTTAACCCTGGAGAACCCACGGGGTCGGCTCTGACCCCATGGGTTCTCCAGGGTTAAAATTGCTCCCTAAAAGTTTTCCCACTGGCATCCAGAATGAAATAGGGTTGTATATAACTTTATGAAACTGTAACACTAATAACACTACATTTATGAATAGTAAAACTGGAAACATCCAGATAAACATGGAGTATTTAGGCCTGCTGTTTCTGGAAGATATGCCTGCCGCTCTGCTGTGTTACAAATTAAAAATGTTCTCAAAGTGCTTTACAGAAATTTATTTGGCCACTAAATCAGCATCAAGTGGTTACAAAAAATGCAAACTCTAGTGTCCATTAACTGCTCAAGATAATAAATCCTTTTATTTCCTGTTTATGCAACACTCTATATCTCTCTTTTATAACCTTCTATCCATTTAAAGTGATTGGTCTGCATGAGTAAAACCCCACTGCTGCCCTAAAGTATTTATCTATGCATTCCAAGTTCCTATCCACCCACCTAATCAGTTCCTAATGACTAGTGGATGGTGGTGTTAGCTCCAGCCTAATGTGTGGATATAGATCAGACTTTGGTGATGGATGTCGTAGTCTGGGCCGTAATGAATGCTTCCAGACCAGGCAGACTAGGCTTGCAGCAGGTGGCTGTAAGTGGAGCAACAGCTTTCCAATAACTCCTCTTAACTGGGCACACTGTGTCCAGACAGTGCTCTGGACACACTCACCTCTCCGCCTCCACCAGCGGCATTCTTTTCACACAAGATTAGACAAATTGGGTGCAAATAAGAGCCAAACACTTAAAAACAAAGTACTGAGTAAAAAGAGTAATATAGGGCTTGTGTGATTAATGTAATAAGAAACAATAGATATCACACCAGAAGCTTGGGGACTGTGTGTCTAGCTGTACTGTAGGGGAGCTGTGACTTTTAAACAGATGCAGATGAGTCTGGGCTGCTATAATTAGCAGCGAGTTGGGTTGTGAATTTCAACTTTCACTTTCTTAAAAGCTGTATCCTTTCCACAGTCTTTGCAGATGATTTATCCACGATTACTCAGTGTTAGGCTTGTTTGTTTTTACCGTTGCTGTTCATTACCAGTGCTTCTGACCACTGTGCCCACAAACTGCTTTCACCTGCTCCCTTATTCATGAGAGGTCACCACTGATTCGGCGTAACCTCAGAGGAATTTGTCTCCTACCAGGATTGAACCGGAGAGCTTTTGCTTATCAGGTGAATGTGTAATTCACTATGGAGCCACCTTCTGACTGATGTCCCCACGAAGGTCTGAGAAACAGACGACATGAAGGTCTGAGAAACCAGTCATTGTTAACCACTTTGTTTTAAGGGAGCTTGGAATCTCTTTGAAAAGACATGCGTGTTATAAAATGTGACGTGAGATACAAAATAATACATTTAAACTTTTACAGTTTCCGAGTGAAATATGAGAATGTAGCTTCATACTTTTGGAGCTTGATCCATTCAAAGAGCACTTAAACCTCATTCACAGAGCACCTGTGAAAAAAGGGTAAAACTACCCATATGGAAAAGAAATAGTAAAAACTTATATGTGATTACTCGTGAAAGTGGCCACTTTCTCATTACTTTCATACATTGTTTTAGTAAGTATCCAAAACATACAAGTTTCATTATATAATTTTTCAAGGGATCTTATATGCTTTTCATACAAGTTTCACACAAGACAGATACAAACTTTATAAGATTTATATATATCTTTTCCATATGGGTAATGTCACAGTGTCCTGTGACCTGACACTGTAAGTACTGTATTTAAATGCAGAGAGCAGAGGTGACTATACTATGGGCTCTCAGATTTCTAGGAGAGTAGACAATTTGTTCAATAGGCCCTTATAAATAAAGACTGTGATAAAAGGAGACATGATTTGTTTTGGTACACAAATTCAATTTCTACCTTCAGTTTTCATTTCATCATGTTTCATTGGTCTTAAAAGTGAGTCTGGTTTGCTAAGTACACAGAACAGAGAACAGCCCCTATTTTAAGACATTAAACTGTCAGCAATACAGATTAGGAGCTGATAATAACCAGGACCATTATAAACCAAATGAGTGTTTTGTGGCTTTCACCTGTTTTTGTTTGTGACACAGATCTTATTTTCAGCTCGCTGTGAGTCTGCTGTTGTCATTAACAGTTGCTCTGGCTTAGCCTTCTGTGCAGTCACCGTAAGTGCACCTCGTCATGTATGCACATCACATGGAGCGGAGCTGACAAGAGACCATAAGTGCAATCAAAGTCTTAACAAGTGTTGAAGAAGGAAAGAGAGAGGACAGTTGGGGAAAGCGGTTTTCAGATGTGTCAACTCACTTGACCCCAGTTTGCAGTTAAGTCAAAAACTAATCCAAACATACAAAGCTGTTGGCATCATACTTGTTAAATACCTCCAAAGTACTGGCCCTTTGCTGTTAGCTTCTTCCTAAGCTAGCTTTCCACCAGCAGGTGCGCTGCTGCGGACAAAAGGTGTTGTAAACACGTCTACACGCTGTCGCCCAGTTTAGCCTTTAAGTCCAGATTTGACAGCTATCAAACCAAAATATTGCATCCTTAAATCTGAAAGGTATCAAAAAAATGTAATCTTTATTATCCATATATGTACGTATACATAGCTACAAATGCAAACATTATATATAAATTGTACATTTGAGTTTTTGTGGCAGATATCACTCTGTTCACGTATGCAAGGAGTAAAGACTACAAATGGATCCCCGTGGCACACCTGTAGTAACATAAAAGACGAGTCTACTATCTAAGATCTAAGTTTACACAAGCATATTTGCACATTCGCTGTCTAATGCTCATACAACTGATCTAGCATTACATAGCTTATTAAAGCTCAGATTTAGATTGTATCTGTTTTATTAACCACTCCAGTTTACTTTCATAGGGAAAAAGGTTGCTAACTGATCACCAGAGCGCGAGAAAGCTTCACCTCATTTTGCTGTTTTATTTTTAAAAAATTGAGCTTGTGCTCACATGTTAACTCTGTAAGCTGCACAGATTCTACAAACATCCATGCATCCTCGCACTTGAACAGTGGGGGGCTGGAGGCGGGGTAGACCCTGGACAAGATGCCGGTCCTTCACAGAACTCGCAGACAAACGACATGCTTCGAACCACATCAAAAAGTGCCATAAACAATTACAACCCAATGCACTCAAAGAAAAAAAAAAAACTAGCCACAATTACGAAAGTGTAAATATTGGAGAGCATTGTGTACAGTGCAACAGAGACATTTTTCTCAAGGTGCAAAAGTAGATCAATGAGCTCACCACACACTGGGACAGTTGGAGGTGCCGACTGTGACTGCAGAATCTCATCAACACATTTCAATTTGTTTGGCAGCTTTTGCGTAAGATCATGCTTTACAACTAGCTGCACAAGAGGATTTAAGGGGGGGGACACTTCCTAAATCATAATGAAAGATGTCAGTCAGTGTCCTCCTCATTTGTACTAGTTAGACACATTACTGCAGACGCATTATACTACTAGTAAGCGAGCTTGGTCCTTACTGCAGTCAGACATTAAGATTTGAATTTTATCGTAACGCTGACACTGCACACACAGAGAGATGATCAGGGAACAAAATATATTGTTTTAAGAAGGGGAGAGCAGTGATTGCCAAGTGTGTCTGTGTGTATACGTGTGTCTCTTCTTTTCCCGTGGAGAACCTCTTAGTTGTAAACTTGGCCTGTGCTCCAGACTCCAGCTGTGAGGTCATTGATGTGTGTTCTATACAGAAGCCATGCTGGGAAATGCTAACAGATTTGAGCCAGGTCCCATGGAAAAGCAGACACACCAAGACCCTGGCCAAATGTTATTAGAAATTCACAGATGGCCTCTTTTGAGGATTTATCATCTCAAATATATCGTTAGCTTCATAGCATAATTGCCTAAGTCATTTGACTAAGTCAATGACTTAGGCACTTATGCTATGAAGCTAACGATATGTTTTTTCTGTATGTGTACCTATGTCTGTGCACGTGTGTATGCAGGGATTCATATGTAGGTTTATGGATTAAAACAATGATATTGTTCAAAAGAGCTTTGTATCCTTTGCAGCTCTGCCTGTTTTAGGATTTTGGAATAAAGCGTGTTTGAGTTTCAGACATCACGGTGTGCAGAGGCGTGTTGGCCTAACTAGTCAAATTGTTTGCATGCCATCACAGGCTATCAAATAGTCTGTGTTTCTCCTAAAATATCAGATGATGTTTGTGTTGTTTGATGGAAAAGCTCATTTTTCTCAATTTTATTTTATTTGCTAACATCCAACACTTTGTTCACAATCAAATAAAGTAAATCAGCTTGTTAATCTTCTATTCCCCTTAACAGTGTTTGTCATTTCTTTTTGGACAGCAGCTATTATGATTGGTGGTTGCTGCTATTTTTAGCTTCCTTTGCCATGAATGCTCCGCAATCTTCTTGTGTTCCCTGCAGGTGTGGAGACTAAATAGAAGAAAACAAGGCTGTGGTGATTATATTAGAAGTCTGCAACTCAGCCAAAAAAGCCAACAAGACCTCAGGGTGCGATGAAGAACGAGGCTAATATTAATATGCATCCTCAGGTTCACACTTGAAATACAATTATTGCTATTTTTCCACACCAGCTGCGTGGGATGACGCTGTTGATACCAGTCATTTTGTGACCACCTCGACCCAGAATTATGTCTCCTACTAGTAATTGATTACTATGGAATTAGCTGACTTCCTCTAAAGGCACAGAAGATTAGCAAACAGTAAAGCCAAGCATGTTGGTACTTACCTCACACTGATGTGAGTGAGTGCAGAGTCTTTAGAGCGGCTCTTAAATAGCATAGTGCTGCTGCTGCTGCTGCTACTTTAAATGTTAAATTTGCATGAGTGCATTAGTTACAGTGCAGACCGATACAGTACTATTTTCTGATCAAATCTTATGTCTCTGCCAGTTGGACCTGTTTTGTTGTTTTTGCTTGACCTGTCCAGAGAATGATTCAGAAAGACGGAGACAGAAAGGGACGAGAAGCGGTATCCATTGGAGACTGATGCAATTACGATTAGACCAAAGTCAGAGGACGGTGCTATTCATCAGGCCATTTATGAGGGGATCATCAGATAAATGCTTTAGTAAGTGGAGGCCAGTCACAGCACGGGGTGATTGATGTGATAGCCATATAATCCAATAAGTGGCTGTGGTCCCTGCACTGCAACATTACAAAGATGTATAGCAAAACTAGAAATCACATTTGAAATTGTTTGGTAATTTGGCCACGGTAGATCTGACTCGCTCTGAGTGTCCATTCTGTAAGCGCATTTATTGTGTTTAGTACGATGCTTGAGAAATTGTCCGGATCTGTTACTGTTGGAATGGTTTGATGTTGCTAAACAATGGGGACTTATTGATCGATGTCCCTTAATCCATCTCTTTGATGTGTGTGTCTGTGTGTGTATATCCATGCATCTTTTCGCCCAAAGCCCAATCATTTTGGGATTAACAAGTTATCGAATGGCCTTATGAATATAATCCTGATTTGATTTCTTCATGGTATCATTTTTTCTCCTGCTGCTGTTTCCTTAGTGCATTCAATTTAATATCAGCACATTCAATTTGCTGGGTTTTATGGAGGCTTTCGGCACCTTTGCTTCCTGGCAGGGAAAGAAAATATTGGGGCCAACAGTTATCTTCAGTCACTCATCTGAAAAATAGACTGTAATTATTGTAGTTGCGCTATCCGCACCGAAATTCAATGTTACCACTGAAAGTTAGGACTTCGTACTTACCGTTCAAATGTGAAAATACACTCGGTGCATCACAGTCTGCAGAAGTCTCTCTTGCTCTGGGGTTTGAACACCTATTGGCATATATCACACATGCAGGATAAAAATAGAAACCATCTACACTCCCATCATCAGCCGCCTCCTCCTCTCTAACACCACCTTCCCTCCCTCCTATTATCTCCTCTATCTCAACACATATCTCTCTCTCTCTCCTTCGGTCTCCTCCCCACCCCATTCACATTCATGCTACACAGCTCTCACACACCACTGTGCAGAATGCACTGTATATATGTTCCAACAGTCATGGTTGCGTGCATGCTAGTTCAGACGAGGTATAATCTTTCTTTTCTTTTCCTTTTTTTAGGTGTCATATTTTTAAACTTGTCATCTGCTGCTTGGCTGTTTGTGTTTCCGTGGTAACCCTAGGCTGTAAATGAGAATTATCTGTTGAGTGCATAATTATAACGCACGCGCACATTCAGAGCAGCCGCAGCAGAGATTCCCACCTAAGAGCATCAGTGGTAGAGAGTTAAGAACCTCACTGTATTCTTGCTCCAAATGTGTGCACCTCCATCTGTTTCGTTATCGCCATTTCTTCGTCTCGATTTCTCGTTCATAACCACAGCTATATGTTTAATTACAGAGATGATAAAATACCGTCGTGAGAGCGTCTTTCTCTCCATTACGCCCTCTTTTTCCCCCTCTGTCAAACTATTCTTCTTTCTGCACCGCGTGTGCGGTTAATACACTGACTCATTGTGCGTGCCCCCATCTACAGCTACACCTGTTGTGGCTCTAATTGTATAGTGTGACTGTTAATCACGATCAGATTGTCGTCCACATGGCTGTATGCGACTGCGCCTTTGTGAAACTCGGGCAGGAACCAGCTGTTACCGTGAATAGCTCTTGGCTTTCACGAGGACCGTTTGCCAGCTTTTGGTTGAGGTTCGGGTTGGTGCATGTGTGAAATAAATTGAACATCTACTCCTTGGCCCATTAGTTCTGAGATTCCATTTCGTTTTCCTGGTATCTTTGTCTTGTGCCTCCTCTCTGTCTTTATAAAGAAGTGTACGCGCGTGTTTATGTGTGAATGCCTCCCTACAGGCTCCTTGCTGCTGATGATTGCACTGGCCATTTCCCTCTGAGGCTCTCCCTGGATGACAAATTCACACATCTGTTATCAGCCTCCTCTTTTCCACAAAATCAATAGTCCCTCCTCAGTTTTCTCTGTATGTAGGGGAGGGTGTTGCTGCACTGTCTTCTTTTCACCACTGTAAATGCCCACGACTAACCACACACACGAAGAAAACCATGTCAAATTTAAGTGAGACCACGTAACGGTTGTTGAACACCAGGTACAAAAGCCACAAGTAGAGATGATACTAGTGGTTAATGTGAGACTGTAGCATGAGAAGAGCACCAGTAGAGAAGTGCCATTAAGTCTGCTTAGTTACACAACAGATTCTTTTTAAAGTTCAGCCAGCATGAGTTACTGAATGTGTCACGCCAAGTAAAATATACTGAGGAAAAACCTGTTTTGCCTTTTTATGACTTGTATTTGTCAAGGACGTGTTACTGTGTTATTTCATCTTTCAAACTTGCATGATTTAGCACAGATAAATAAAAGAACAGGCAGAAGTACACAGGTTTATGTCTCTGTGTTATTATATTTGTGTGGAGCAAAGAAGGGAGAAGAGAAGGGGAGGAATGTGTAGTCGGCTACTTAATTAGGTACACCTGTTCAACTGTTTGTTCGCTCAAGGATCTGATTAGCCTATCCCATGCCAGAAACTTTGACTGTGGCGTGGTTGTTGGCACCAGAGAGTCTGGTATGAGTATTTCAGAAACTGCTGGGACTTCCCCACACCACCATCTCAACGGTTTACAGAGAATGGTCTGAAAAAAACAAAAAATCTCCAGTGAGCAGCAGTTGTGTGGGAGAAAATGTGTCATTAATGCCGCAGGTCAGGGAAAAATAACCAGAATTCTGATACGAAGGCAACAGTTTCTCCAGTAACTGTTTGTTGCAACCAAGGCATGGAGATGAACTTCTCTGAATGTCCAACACTTCACATTTTAAAGCAGAGCTATAGCTTCAAAAGAACAACACCAGGTGTCCCTCCTGTCAGCAAAGAAGAAGAAACTGAAGCTACAGTTTATATGGTCTCGTGAAAACTGGGCAACAGAAGACTGGAAAACGTTGATCTGGTGTGATGAGTCTTCATTTCTACCTAGACATTCAGATAGTTGGTTCAAAATTAGCCATAGACATCATGAAAGCATGAATGAATCCTACCTTGTATCAGTTATTCGGGCTGCTGGTGGTGTGAAGGTGCAGGAGATGTTTCCTTATTCCACTTTGAGCCCCTTAATACCATTTACAACAAGGCTGATGTCCATCCCTCTGTGATCACCATGTACCCATCTTCTGATCTATGCTTCCAGCAGGAAAACACATCATGTCCCAAAGGTCATAGCATCTCAAAACGGTTTCTTGAATCTAACAAGGAAATCACTGTACTCATATTGCATCCAAAGTCACAGGATCACAGTCTATTAGAAGACCTTTGGGATGTGATGGAACATGAGATTTACATCAGGGATGTGCAGCCAACAAATCTGCAACAACTGTGTGATGCTATCATCTATGCTACATGTATGTGCATGTAAAGGATCGACAGCATGTTGACTGAGTAGCATTACTGCTGTGAGCAGCAGATAAGGAGGGCGAAACCTCTAACATGAAAAGAAAACTCATCTATCAGCACAACGTCTTTACTGTACTGTTAACCTCTATTATTCATCAGCACAGACAACAGGAGCAGCTGATATATGTTCTGTTGTTGTGTCCAATAAGGTGTGCACGCCAAAGATGACCTTAAAAGATGAAAATATAGAGTACATGACATACATGTTATGGATCAACTTAATAATCAACTAACTAAAATCAGATCCTTCAGTAAAATAAGTCCTGTTGATGACCTTCCGCAGAAGGAAAAAGTGTCTATTTGTGATGCATCTGTGTTGTTTTGCATTCTGGGTTGTTACCAATGAAACCAGCTCCTTTCTTGTTTTACTTAGTTACCCAAGTCTCACAGCAGAACTAATTAATTTCACACCAATCATATTGAGGAAGACGGGGATAATGTCCCGAAGCTGGCTTGCTTAGTGTGAACATTAACATGATCACAACATGGAACCAAAGACTGATTACTTCTGTTTACTAATTTTCCGGCGGGTATGGTAACCTAAAGCCACATGGATCCCAGCAGTCCGTCACTGTAGTGTACAAAGCAATTACCCTCCGAGTCGATGATGAAAAGAATCTTGAAATGTTCACAAATAATAACTATAACTCGGAGAAATCAGGGTGCATTATTCAAACATGCATGCCGTTCCAGATCAGGGGTGACAATTTTGGAACAGCAGTAGGTAGCAAAGAAAAAGACTGATGATAAGAGCTCTTAAACTACACCCACCCAGCCACCCACATTTCATATTTAGCAAAGCATTTAGCTTTGTCTTCTTGTCCTTCCTCTCTTTCCTTTGGTCCCGCCACATGTCCTCTCCTTTCACCTGTGCTCAGTCCACCTGTTCTCTGTTTTCTGCCAGTTCATTCATTCTTCTTTCACAGCGCATCGAGACCGGCTTGGGTAGCTTATCCTCCTCATTTCACACCGGCTTTTTTTTCTCCTCACCTCACTTGCCACCCATTCTGCCATTTCTCCACTTCTCAAAGGGCGCTTGTGTTATTTACCAAAAATGCAATGAAGGTCGAAGGCCTCTCCATCAGGAAGAGAGTGCAAGAAAAGGCAAGGAGAAAGATGAGGGGGCATACGTGATCAGACAAGGCTGTATAATGACCTAGAGGCAGGCTATGTAATCAGTCTGTCTGTCTCTTTCCTTTCACCGTAGCACCAGGTAGCTTGTGGGGTCACGAGAACAGTGTTTGATTGGTACAAGGCTGACAAGGCACAGTCATTTTGAGGGCCAGCATTGGAAGAGGAGTCGCTGCAGGCAACCTGCTGACAGAATCTTCCAGATTGATGAGGGCTGACTTTCACCCCCTTGACCCCTTTTCTTTTGAGCCCTTGTCCCGATTAAGCAGGTGGGAGACGGAAGGAGCTATTTTTGGTATATGGGTTGTCTTCGTGTTGAAAAGACCCTGTAAATGAGTTGATCTGTGGAGGAGGGAAGAGCAACATCTGTGGGATTGGATTGGAGGACAAAAGAGCAGTGAAGGCACAAGCAGTATGAAAAGTTTGTCACATATATCTCACGGTTTCAGAGAGAATCAGCTGAACAGAAATTCACCAGTTGTGGCCGAACAAACTTATTGCAGGTCCTGCACAGGCATGTGCATTTGACTCAGTGAGTTACTCACAGGCTCTGGTGCTGCTTATTACTCATAAGTAGCAGACAGCTATATATATTGGGTGTTAGAGTATAGCTCTGTTTCGCTCTCTTCCCTCACTTGGCTTCATGATTCTTGGACATGAAAGATGCGGAGTGCTGTAGGTGGGAGAGTTGTGTAAGTGAGGAGGCACAGAAAGAGATGGTAGGTCAAGTAGCCCTGATTATGTAAAAAGAATCAGAGTGCTGGGAACACATGCTACTGTACCTTTTGGAAAGATTAGATTGTGGGAAGATCACACTGAATGGGATGCTCCCAGTCTGCTGATTAAACGAGACATGTCATATGCATTGGCCTTTTAAAATAATAATAATAACAATAATTATGATTCTGGCCTGACTACCTCGTTCTCAACCTAATTCTTTCCTTTTCAAATGTCTCCCACTCTGTACGTGAGCATACATGTGACCCATCTCTTGTCCTTTTAAAAGCTGCATCATTTAATTTTTCTTTTAAGATGAGTTCATGTGGGCAGCTGAGCCCTGAGGTGGAGGCTGTCTGAACATCAGCTCTGACAGAAGTTCCTCCCTCGGGGACCACACTATGGACACACAGACAAGCTGTCTGACACAGATATAGAAATACACTGCAGTTCATCACCCTCTCTCACTTCATTTTACATCAGGATTCATAACTCCAGTTCACTGCTTTTTCTTGACTTTTAAACACTTTTCATCGTGGACATGTTCTGCATTTGCATTTTTATTTCCCCACCCATACCGAGGCTCCGTGTGTATGTCTACATTTATAGACAAGTGTCGGGCCATTATCAGTGTTTTGTTTGATTATCGGGTTATGCCTAGCCTGTTATGTGTCCTTGGTAAAACAGTGAAAGAGCAGACATGCAACTGCCACTTTTCATGACTATTTCCACATCTTTTTATTCATTGCTTCCCTGCGGCGTTCTGCCCTGCTGAGAGCACAGATATGGAGTATAAAGAAAATGGAATTACCACACTCTTAAATCTATACTTTTATTCCCCCTCCCTCCCCCACGTCAATGAATGCAAGACATCAGATCTGAGTGGGGAATTAGCCTATATAACGGAAATGGGATCCATATTTACAATAGCTGACTGTATGTGCGTGTCAGTGTTTGTGTTGCTTGTGTGTATATGTGGGCATGAGTCTTAGTCAGACTCTTGAGTGGGCAGTTGCAGGTGTTTGTGTGTGTATGTGTTAATAGGGGGCGGTAGGGGAAGCATATAAGCCATCAGCTTGCACGCCTGTGGCTAACCCACCTTATTCATGTCTTTGATCCAGTGCTTAAAAGAGCACCCCAACGAAACCAAGCTGAGGAAAAATGGGAAAGTAAATAAATATAAAGAAGGATGATAAAGTCGCATGGAGGAAAACAGGATGTTTCAACTGGCTCGTTGACCCGTAAAGACGGGATTCTGATGGATAATTTTTTGATTGATTGTGAATTTCACAATCTGTCTCAAAAGGATAAGAGGAATGGACAAATGATGGGGAAGGGTTAAAGGTGTGAGGACGTGCTGAAAGAAAGGATGTGCTGTGATTTCCCAGGAGAGACCTGCAGAGACCGAGCAAGATGAATGAAGAAGAGATTGTGGATGGAGGAGACAGTAAAGGGGAAATGAGAAGACTTAATTAAATGCTTTTAGGTTGAAAAATATTATAACTGTATTTACCTAAGGGGCAACTTTCAGCATCTAATGGTAACCCATGAGCTCAACCCTGAACCGCATTCCCATATTCACACCTGTACCATAATAATTATCCTACTATCCATCATTCTTTAATCTATAAAGTGTCATGAAATACAACCCCATTTTAAAAAATGGTGATGCTGTGGAAAACATTAATAAAAACTGAATGCAATCATGCAATGAATCCATAAAAAAAATCCATATTTTATTCACAACAGAACATAGAACATAGATTTGACGCTAGCAGCACTTCTCAAAATAGTTGGGACAGCGATGTCGATGTCTGTGTAGCATCCCCTCGTCATGTCTGTAAACATCTGGGAACTGAGGACCCAACTGCTAGACTTGTGGGAGAGGAATGTCCCATTCTTCCCTTGCTGCTCTTTGGTCTGTTTTTCTTTTCAATATGTGCCAAATGTTTTCAGTTGGTCAAAGGTCTGGACTGCAAGCAGCCCAGTACAGCACCCAGTCTCTTCTATTACAGTCATGCTATTGTAACAGATACAGTGTGCGGTTTGTCTTGCTGAAGGCCTTCACTAAAAACAGCATCATCTGGATGGGAGTTTATGTTGCACTAAATCTTGTATAACTTTCAGCACTGATGATGCCTTTCCAGATGTGCAAGTTACTTATATAGCCACAAATGCAGCCCCATACCATCAGACATGCAGGTTTTTGAACTGCCTACTGATAACAAGCTGGACGGCCCCTCTCCTCTTTAGTCTGGAAGCTGCAGAGTCCATGTTTTCCAAAAAAAATTTCAAATTTGGATTCAAATCTGACCACGACACAGTTTTCGCCTCAGTCCAATTTAAATGAGGCTTGACCCAGAGAGGATGGCAGTCTGTCTTTAACCTGCATTTATTGATGGCATGGTGAACTGTGTCCACAGACAGTGGTTTCTGGAAGTGGTCCTGAGCCAGTGCAATGATTTTCATGACAGAATTGTGCCTCTTTTTTAATATAGTGCCATCTAAGAAAGATTACAAGCATCCAATAGTGATTTTCAGCCCTTGCACACAGTTCTTTGAGACTTATTGAACTTTTTATGGACTACACTAAGAGTCCTCACTAAGACCAAAAAAGTGGACCACATCAGTCCAGCTCTGAGGTCTTTACACTGGCTGCCTGTCTGTCAGAGGATAGACTTTAAAGTTCTGATGCTGGCCTATAAAGCTCTGAATGGTTTAGGACCAAAATACATCAGTGACCTCCTGACCCAGTATGAACCTTCCAGATCCCTCAGGTCATCTGGATCCGGTCTTTTATCAGTTCCCAGAGTCAGAACCAGACACGGAGAAGCTGCATTCAGCTTTTATGCTCCTTATATCTGGAACAAACTCCCAGAAAGCCTCAGATCAGCTGAAACACTCAGTTTATTTAAATCCAGGTTGAAGACTCACCTGTTCTCAGCTGCATTTGAATAAAGCACCAAATCCACACTTTTAAGCTTAAATTTCAAAACTTACACTAACTACTGATCTTATCTATTTCTGATTTTATCTGTTTTGATTTTATATACTGTTTTGTTTGTTTGTTTGTTTGTTTGTTTGTTAAGTGGGTTTAGAGCTCTGGGTAGCTCCCCAACTGGGTCTAGACTGGGTCTAGAGAGTATTTTAAATTCAGGGAATTTAAAATAGAAAGTAGCTCGTCCACAGAAGGACTGGTAGCTCCCCTTACGATAAGGGTTCAGATCGCGCGAACAGGTGTGAAATGTGTGTGTTTAGTTAGTTTGTTTGTTTGCTTGTTTTAATCAATTTTAAATCATGCTTTTTATTTGTTTTTGTTTCTAATGTCTCTGTAAAGCACTTTGAATCACCTTGTTGTTGAATTGTGCTATACAAATAAATTTGCCTTGCCTTGCCTTGCCTTACAGATTGTGAGATATTTAATGCGTTCACAATTTTTTTGTCAAGGAACTATAACATTATACATTATAGTTGTTCTGCAAATTGTATACTCAGATACACCCGTCTTTACTTCTGAGAAACTCTGCCTCTCGAAGATGCACTTTTTATACCCTAAACTGTTGCCAATAAACCTAACTAGCTGCAAAATATTATTACAGCTGTTTTTAATAGAATCACTTATTTTCCTAGAATTTTGTTGCCACGTCCCAACTTTTTTTAAGAACTTGTTGTTGCAATCAAATTTAAGATAATGTAATATTTTTCACGTATCAGTAAAATGTCTGAGTTTAAACATTTGATACTTTTTCTCTGCTGTAACGTGAATTTTTAAAAAAGCCTTCTTTTATTGACATTTTACATTGTGACCCAACTTTTTTGAAATTGGGATTGTGTATTCATAGTTTGACATTTTGTTAAATTACTTGTTTTTCTTGCTGAGAGTTAGTGGAGAAGATTAATGCAACTCTCAGATTCCATTAAGCTAAAGCCAGGAGACAGTTGGATTGAGCAACAAGGGAAATGGCTAGCCTGACTTTGTCCAAAAGTAAAAAAATGCCCGCTAGCAGCTCTAAAGCTGACTGCACATTTGGTCTCAGTTGTTTGATGGCTGGGCATTGCAACTTAAAGCTTGTTTGCTCTGCTTACAGCCTTTATGCTAAGCTAAAATAGCCGTTTTCTTTGCCTTTGCATTTAACATACAGCATGAGTGTGGCCTGCTGGTCAATGTTCTGATCTTTCTAATCTTTCTCTGCACCAATGTGGATTTATTTTAGAAGTATTATGCAGGAAAGATGCAAAGGCACCTTGATGCCGCACTCAAGATGAGTAACTGTGAGTCACCCTGTGTTGCTTCATCTCTATTCTCTTGTCTTCAGATGCATGAATGGCATGCCTTGGGTTGAGAGTAGTAACTTGGCTAACAGCTGGAGCCTTAATCAAAGAACTGAGTTAGCCCCACAAGCACATTCGGTGAGGTCTTATTAACCTTGGAGCAACTGCAAAATAGCCTCATTCATCTGGCAGCAACCTCCAGCTGATCCAGACCTGCTTTGAACCATTAAACGTATCTTATTTGATGTCTTTATCTAAACCCATTTTTTAAGACGCTGTCAAGTTCATGGCTAGAGCATCGAGTCTGCTGCTATATCAGCCCTTCATCTCAGTCTTTTTCCAGGAAAACATCGTTGTTGTTGTTTTCTTTGTTTGTTTTTTTAGCTATATAGTTGTATTGTTGTACTAGCTATAGGCAAATAAGAAGGCTAAGCTCATGAGGCTCAAATCCATTAAAATATATATTTTGATCTATTTTAACCACATTAGTACAAATAGCAAAACAAAATCAGTACAACTAGGTTAATGTAATGTAGAGGGAGACATGAAAGCACTGTAAAAGCGAGGTCAAGAGGAAAAAGTGGTGCGGATGGATGGATTTTGAATCTTGCTTCCAATTCTCTTCTCAGTGGAAAACAGTGAGGAGGTGTCCAAGCCTGCTTGATCTTAGATTAGATGACTGCGCTCTCACAGTGGGCTCCTTGGCATAACACAGCACTCCACATATGCTTGCAAATCCATGCAACACACAGACATGTACACCCACACAATCCAAACACAATATGCCTAAAATACAGATGAACTTAGCTACAGATTGGCACCTTTATTTCAGTGTATTGTTGTTTTTAACAGTTATAGTGCCGAAGTGTTTAACCGTTTAATCATTTTACAAGATTGTATTTACCAGTTATTAGTGTGGGGTCAGCTGCACGTTTGTTTGAATTGGAATCACTAATCATGAGTTGTTTATGGTTTTTAAGGGAGTAACTAATTAGTCATACAGAGACACATATCAACAACAATCACTCGAGTACTCCAGTGCATGGTCTATTAGACTTACAGGAGCTGCTTAGCCACTGAAATCCATGCTATGAAGCTTACGATGTGCAATTTCTGTGCTGATGTTAATGCGGAGAGCAGGTTTGGAGCTCTGCAGCTTTTATGCACTGTGCACTTCAGTACTTTGTAAACCCTGCTTTGCAACTTCACATGGCCTGCACTTTGTGGCTGAGTTGCTTCGATTCCTTAATGCTTCCTCTTTGTAGTAATTCCACTTACAGTTGATTGAGTAATATCTAGAAGAGAAGAAAGTTAATGAACTCAATTGTTGCAACTGTGGCATCCTGTTAGAGGTGTGACCATATAGTGTAATTACTATACTAGTTTTCTAATTGTGTTTCCAGAACTGAAAACTATTTTGAATAAAGAAAAAATCAATTTCACCAAGTGAGTGTCAGCCTCTGTGATCCTATTATAGTCTCAATATAAACAGGAGAGAGAACCTTTTGACTCATCAAAAACACCTGTTCAAATAACTGAAGACTGTTTAATACAGGAAGTGCTGAAAAATATTTCATACAAAATGTGTACCACTCCCTTTACAGCATAGTACAAATTGCCTATAGCACATTTAAAAAGAGAAATAGGGGTGCAGGAGTGGGAGTCCAGTGCAGAACTGAGCAAGAGGACATATCACAGTCCCTAGTTTAAAAGAAGATAGCTCACAGGCCCTCAGCTGACAAATTCAGTGGTACTCATGAAACACCAGTCTTAATGTCAGCAAGGATGTTGACCTTCTGGGCAGAGTTGTAACGAAAAAAGCCTGCAAATCTAAAACTGGCCAATAAAAGGAAATAATCAGGTGCAGACATCGAATAGAGGGAGCTCGGCAGATTGCTGCAAATTCACAAAATCTTTGACAGAAGCAGCATTTGAAGGACAAAATTCTTTATTTAAGCAAAATATGTATTTTTTTCTAACCCTATGAATATTTTGACTATATTTATGTTCACTCTGGAACTGATTTGATCAATAAAATGACATTTTGTGGGGGGAATAAAATTATTTTGAGCAGTATTCAATTCAATTTATTTTGGTTTACATAGAGCCAGACCGGAGAAACAGAAACCTCAAGGAAATTTATATTGCAAGGTAAAGACCTTATATTAGGGAGAACACTCCAACAGGTGGATGATCTCCTATGAACAAGCATTTGTCAAAAGTGTAAAGGAAGAACTCCCTTTTAAGTTAAATCCTAGTAATGATGTGTGCTGTGCTTCGTTTGCGGCTAGGTGTCCTGATTTCATGTTTAATCATCGAGATCACTGATAATTTGAGTCTTCGTTGTTCTGTACTCAGTGATCGGTACGTGTGGTCCTGGCGAGCTCTGCTGTAACAGATGGACAGCAGACTTGACACTGTCCTGGGAGGTGTGAACCACTGACTTTTAGCAGTGGGGTTCATGAAAGGGGAGGATTGGATCACCCCGGGAGGGACTCGGAGCAAAACAGGAGAGGCTAGACTCACACTAAGACACATAATGAACACGGTTGAGGTGTCTGTCTCTAAGGATCAAGGGTGTAGGACGGGTAAGGAGAGGAGAGGAGAAGGAGGGAATGGAAAGGGAAAGAAGCAGGGAGGAGGTCGAGCAAGAGTAATGGAAAGAAAAAGTGGAAGTCAACATGCTTGCATGATGGCATCAACATAGATGCTGGGATGCAGGTGGGTGGCTTGCTTGGCTGTAGCATCAGGTCACGGCTCTGCTTTAATCTCTTTAGCTGGGCGATGTATGTCTTCTTGCCTTTTTGTGGCTCTCTCCTATTAAATGTGGGCACCGATGTGAACAAAGAACAAAAGTACAATGTAAAAACAAAAAGCACTGACTCAGTGGTGTTCATAACTCTTACCTTAGCTGACGCTTCATCACCATATTTTCTTTTGTAGAAAAAAAGCTGAGTACATAAGTTAGCCTGACACCACTCCAGATCCCTGTTGTTTACTGTTTACTTATTTATAGCCTAAAGCAGAGATGGAAAGGTTGTGTAAGCCAGGACCTTTCCCTTCATCTCACAGTGCTTGTTTTCATTTTAATAACTGTTTACTTGTGTCGCCTGTCAAACCTGATGTTAAATCCACCAGATCTTTGCCTGATGGAAATATGAAACTGTTTGGATTGAGAGAGAGAGAGAGAGAGAGAGAGAGAGAGAGAGAGGAGGGGTGAGGGACGGAGTGAGAGAGAAGCCTTGCAAAGCGTTCACTGTCAAAGACTAATGTTGGGCCCAGTGATGTGGGCTAATATGTCAGTGCTAACAGATTGTGTGATAGGGTAAATAGGGCTTGTTGTGGTGGCTGGCTGGTCGCCTGCATCTTTCTTTCTCTCCTCACTCTCTTTGGTATTCATGGCCTGTGGAATAATGAATATGATGAATTATCCAGAATCTGTCGCCTGTGGTTTTGGGTCGTAGCACAGCAGCTGGACGGGGCCATCTCTCTCACTTGCTTTCTCTTGCACACACCGAAATGTTCTAATGCGAGCACGCACATTAAACCCGACAGATTAACCCTCTATCCAGAGGCCTTTCAGACAATGCTTTTGACACATCGGGGATTTTTATCTCGTCTTATTGGTATTCAGCACTTTTGTTTATGCACATTTGTGCGTCTCTGCCTGGTTGCGTGTGTGGGGCTGTGTGCACACTTTCATACACTTAATGGCCTCTACTTTTGAGATTCGCTGCATAAAACCTTCTGTTTCCTCTTTTTGTTTTTCATCAGTTGAAGATCTTTGGTTAAAGTGAGGAACATGAATGAACATTAAGCTTATTCATGAGGCTCTGCATGTCCCTGCCCTCCGCTGACAAAAGTGGCAGGGAGGAACAAGATCTGTGATGAACAACTGTCATTTTAAACAGAATACTTTCTATTTGAAATAGGATGTCACATTTTGGCTTCCAGGCTCTTTTGTACTATGCTGCTATTTGTATCGGGTCATTTTGTGACAAAGAATGTCTCATTCTTTCTTTCATTATGTTGTTCACAAAGTGTTTCAGCCCTGCAGAGAGAAGTCATTACTGTTCTTCAAAGAGAGAAAAGAAATAGGAGTATGTGAAGGAAAGTACTTTGTTTGCAGATAAGCTGACATTTCGTGAATTACAACATATGTAACGCAGTGTTTTGTTGAATGAGAGCATTATACGTCCTTAAAATGTGTTTTCATCCACTAAAAATTAAAATTTGTTTCTGTATTATTAGGATTCCACTATCATCATGAACTTGCCTCCTTTTTCCTAAATTAACATTAATTATGCAAATTCTTGGTCTTCAAAATATACTTTGTTTTGAAGAATAATCCGGCTTTTTCTTTTCGCAACGTTCACGATCTCATGCTTTGTAATGTTTAATGATCTTGAGATAACACTGCATAGCTTAAAAATAGCAGAAGCCATCAGTGGAAAGATCCAGTTAAGCAGATTCTAGGATCTCTTCTATGGAAATACGTCTTGGCCTCGGGCTTCAGATGGAGAGAAAGCTGCAAATAAGTGGTTCTCTGGGATGACACACAACAAGGGATTTTTAGTTAAGACTGATTTGCAGTTTTTGCTTGTGGGGAAATGTAGCACGCCTTAACAGACTTCAGCAACCATGTTCCTCTCTAACAGTGTATGACATTGCCTGGGCAGGCTGGTTATTTGTTACGTGAGTATATGACTATATGTCCCCCCATTACCGGCACCACATTGCGTGAAGATGCACCACTTTGCAGCATGAGGTAGAATAAAACTTGTATCTTTCTTTCTGGAAGCAACTTTCAAATTAAACACAGCACACTACAAATAGGACAAGGATGGCTGCATTATATGGGTGGGGGGGTGGGGCACCCTTCAACCATGTCAGTGGGTGTTGATGTTGTAAAGTTTGTCCACAAGAGGGCACTCTGCAAATCCTGTTGACAAATTGTGTTTGGAGTCTCACAGAGCATAATCGACTTGTTGTGAAAGTAAAGCTTTTAAAGCGCATTGGTGTATTATATCAACAAAGGCTCATAACTACATATAATGAATATCAATGAATTCTGTTTATGTTCATATGTCTGAAAGAAAAAAAACCTCAGCAAAATGTCTCTTATTTTGAAATCACCAAACATCGATGTTCGCGGCAGACTTAAAAATCCGGTATTGGTTGTGCTAATTATCCCATTTATACCACTGTGATTATGTAATGAGAGTTTTTCTTTTCATCATATAATCACGTGTGAACATCATGTGTGAAAAAGCTGCAGCATCAGCAATTCCAACAGTGAGTGGATGATGCGTGTCCCGTGTGACGTTTGTTTGTGCAAACACAAAAGAAGGTCAGTGTGGATGGAAGAGAGAGCCAGTGAGCAAATAGGCAGCAGTCCCATTAACGGACCCTCCCATCTTCAGCCATTGCTCTCCACGGTAGGAGACACTGAGAGGGGGCACATAACAGCTGCAGGTTGTGGTCTCACAAGAGCGTTTGAACTCCAGGCAGAGGATGTTGGTCAGTATTTCATGTTGGTCACAAGCCTGACCAAATATTGAAGGTTACAAAGCTAAAGTAGACTCCTTTTTAGCTTACTGAAACATACGGTTGACTGTTGAGTCACCCCCGCTCTTGCATAAAGTTGCCTTGCTCTTCACAGTCTTGACCTGATGTTTTCTGCCGTGCCTCTTTATCTTGCACAGGCTGACCTCTCTCTGTTTGCACATGCACTCTGTACTTGCTAATATACTATAAACAGATACACTCTCATACAAAAACACCATCCTACACTACCACTTCCCCCATGACAGCTTTTATCATATTACCGTGCAGGGACTCTGTATTTCTCGTGTGTTATCAAACCCTTTGCGTCTCGTACAAACACAAGCATGTTTGTCATATCATATTAAAGAAATCTAACCACTTGGGTTCAGGACCTCTATTATAATTCTGCTTCAACTGAGGTGCTAAATTGAATATTTGCTTGTTAACCCATGGGTCAAACAACAAAATCATTTCATTCACATACATACAAAAAAACCAGCATTGCTTATTGCGCACACACAGACATTGATAAATTACTCTTGAGAAATATGAGTTGCTATGAGTTTTTCCTTTTTATTTTTTAAGCTGATTTATTTTGCGGCTCTGAACAGATTGCCTGTTTAATTGTGATTCAAAAGAAGTCACAACTCAGCACTTTTGATCCAGGGAACAGTCCTGTTTGGGTGGAAGTGTGTCATGTTGGACAGAGCGTTCGTAGAATCTGGATTTGCGATCTCCCGTCAGCCCTGAGCAATTTATCATTCTGCGTCTGCCTCTAATGTGAGCATAGTTAAACAGGAGGTCTGATGCCGGCTGCATTTTTAATATTTGAGCCAATCAATAAAAAAGGCTGCCTTACTTAATAGCTTTGGCCCTCAGTGCTGTTTGGCCCTGTTTAGGTTACTTTCCGCTTTCCTGTGTAAACATAAATTAGCTGTAATTGAACAAACAGTCGCATTTGCACGGCTGAATGCGTGCTACTGCGTGCTGTATGTAGCCAGGCCTGACTCAGTGATCAACACTTTTCTCTCTCACGCTCACGCTCTCCCTGTCATCATCTCATACCTCTACCTCACTGATCTGCGTCGTTCTTTCATTAGAATTAATTACTCATTTTAATTAATTACCTGCCTGCTTTAACATAATGGAATCACCCCCGTACAGTTGGTTTATGGAAGTGAAGGCAGTCATTATTAGCCTCTAGTCTCTTTATAGCATTTAGCCTGTCTTTCTTTAGAACTCATCTGAAGCATGTTGTTTCTATACACATTGTTAAAACTGTGTACGCTCTACTTCGTTTAAATAGTGTTTATCCACCCATTTTATTAACCATTTATTCCACTTTGGGTTCATGGGCCAATATTCACAGTCGCTCATTCACACCTACAGCTAATTTAGAAACACCAACGTGTTTGTTTTTGGAGTGTTGGGGGAAGAAAGCGTACCTAGAGAACTCGTTTCACACTGAGAACCACATCCTACCCACTTTGATCTTAAGTGGGATAGACGAGTGAAACTTTTAGCCAGTATAAAGACATTCATACAGTTGCCATATCTATTTAATAAATTCCAATTTGTTCATGTTAATGGAGAGCCCTCTTCACACAGCAAGGTTAATCCACAGGGTTCTGTGCTTGGACCAGTTCTGTTTACATTGAACATGCTTCCCTTAAACAGTATCATTAGAAGCCATAGATATATTTTCTTCACTGTTATGCAGATGACATCCAACTGTATCTATTTATGAGGCTAGAGAAGCTAGAGAAGCCTGCAGTTTAACTAATTAGTCAAACTGCAGGAATGTCCTAAAGACATAAAGCTCTGGATGACCTCCAATCTTCTGTTTCTAAATTAAGATAAAACTGAGGTTATTGTTAGTGTGTGTGTGTGTGTGTGTGTGTGTGTGTGTGTGTGTGTGTGTGTGTGTGTGTGTGTGTGTGTGTGTGTGTAGCCCCGACAGATAATTATGTCGGTTAATATAGTGCATCTATTTTTGCCAAAAAGTGATTACCCTTTGTAAATCCTGTTCACTGAAGTCTGTTCACATAGATAAGAAAAGCCATTACATGTCACAAACACGTAGAAATATTGGAAAGTATCAATTGGTGTCACTTTTTGGCATAACACCGGTGCACAGCAACCTTTCATTCCAGTCCATCAGCCCAAAAGTGCATCGGCCCACCAGGAAAATGCCCGCGATGCCAGATTACCAGTCCAGCCCTGCTGTGAGGAAGTTTTTGACCAGGCTACGCCCTTCAATGCGCATATCAAACAAATATGTTGGACTGCTTTCTTCCATTTGTACAATATCTCTAAAATTAGAAACATCCTGAGTGATGCTGAAAAACTAGTTCATGCATTCATTACTTCTAGACTAGACTGCTCTAATTCATTAATATCAGGATGTCCTAAAAGCTCTCTGAAAATCTTTCAGTTGATCTAAAATGCTGCAGCAAGAGTCCTGACAGGGACTAGCCAGAAAGCCAGAGCATATTTTGCCCATACTGGGTTCTCTTCATTGGCTCCCTGTTAAATCCAGAATCAAATTTGGAATACTTCTCAACATCATCATCTTAATAACCTTATAGTATCGTATTACCCCAATAGAGCACTTTCAGACTGCTGGTTTAGTTGTGGTTCCTAGAGTATTTAAAAGTAGAATGGGAGGCAGAGCCTTCAGTTTTCAGGCCCCTCTTCTGTGGAACCAGCTTCCAGTTTGGATTCAGGAGACAGACACTATCTCTACTTTCAAGATTAGGCTTCAAACTTTCCTTTTTGCTAAAGCATATAGTTAGGGCTGGACCAGGTGACCCTGAATCCTCCCTTAGTTATGCTGCAATAGGGTTAGGCTGCTGAGGGCTTCCCTTGATGCACTCAGTTGTCAATTGTTTGTCCATTAACTACTTTGCTGTAGTACAAATGGCTGAGCAGGAGGTCTTTCTCAACAGGAAAAGCTGTAAAACATAAAAATACAGTTAAAAATAACATTTTAAAAAATTAATGCCTTCCTTTATATATTCCAAAGTCATCCAGTCGGGTCGATTCTGGTCCCCAGGCCTTATGTTTGACACCTTCCACCTAGAGAGAACCTATACAGACTCGAGGAGAACATGCACACTTTATATGGAAAGTGTCCTTCTAAGTGCCCACTGTTGTCGGTATTACGCAGGGTCGGCCCTGCCCAGGTGTGTGTATGGTGTAATTATCAGAGAGCAGGGAGCTTGTATCCATTCATTTTTAATGCGCAATGAGGCTGAGTTGCCTCCATTAATAGAGAATTAGACCGTCCATCAGCCACATAAAAGCCTTGTTCTCTGCATTTGGGGTGCAGACTGTACTGTGCGAGTCAGTTAATGATGCGACATGGCCCCCTGTCTGTGCTGACAATAACTCAAAGAGCTGGAGATGGACAGAATGAAGCAAGGAGGGAGAGAAGGGAAGAGCAAGGGTAGGAGGGACAACACCAGGGAGCCCTTCAGCTCTCACAACAGTGTCAGTGTGAGGCAATGAGGCTTAACTGCAAGTGCTGGGGTTTCAGTGGGATTCATTAGCATGAGACTTCAAAGTAAAACTTTTAAGTGTTATGGTAAAACATCTTTGTATTCATCTCTGTGTGTTTGACCATGTGTTTAAGGAAAACGTAGTGTTTTTTTAAATTCATTTTACTGCTTTGGCCTTGGTTTTCAACTGGGTGTGACAACAGCTTTTTACCCAGGGAATTGATGCAGCCTGCAGTTGCTGATATTAAAACATTAAATGGCCATAAGCAGTCACACAGGTTGGAAATGAACCCCACTGTGGTTACTTTGCAGGTTGCAGTTGAGGTAAACATGAATAATAACTGTAAATTTTCTTTTGTGTTACAAAAAGTAAATAGCAGAAACGTCTCTGTTGATGTTGCTCACCCACTTGAGTTCCTGTGTGTAATTTTTGTTTTAGCAATTCCATCTCAAATCAGCCGGTTTTGAAAAACCGTGATCCAAAGTTTGGATATATATATAATGAACTTATTTAAGTTCATATTTTAACTAGACAGTACAGTTTTGATGTATCTGTTCCAAATTACGGATTCTGTTTCCGTTAGATGGTAAGAAAAGCCAGTGAAAATTTCAGGCTTTTATCTTTAATAGTCTTTGACATATTCATGTTCAGATATTGCCTCAGATTTCAGTGTGTCGAAAAAAATGGTCTGAAATGAGCCAATGGACCATTTTTCAAAAAACTATATTTTTAGAACTATTTGATATATGAAGATAAAATTTCACAGCAATCATTGTAAATGTTGAGATTTTCTGCCGTATAACTTTTATGCAAATCGAGCAGAAGGCTTGGTTGATATGACGCAAAACGACACAGTAGAGAGCTGCTCAAGTGTTAAACTTCTCTGAGAACTGTTGCTGCTCCATAACTAACATTTTAGGGAAATTAATGTTTTAAGCTTTTAGTTTAAGTGCAAAAACCTTGGGATGGCCACTTTATTCTCTCTTGCTTTACAGACTGAATAATTAATCAGTTCAAAGAGGAAATAATTTGTAGATTCATTAGTTATAAAAAAAAATAGCTGCAGCCCTAAATAGCACCATGTTCTTGTTTGTCACAGGTAATGTTGACAGGAGAAATGCTCACAGCTGTTATTACATATTAAGGTGGTTTGTGTGTGTTCGTGTCGGCCAGTCGACTACCTGGACTGTCTGGCACAACGCCCTGTTTAAGCTCTGCTCTCTCTTGAACACGATATTAAAGAGGAGAGGCAATTTATTACCACAATATTAAATCATGTCCCTTTGTATAGTAATGAAAAATGAATAGTTTTTTCTCAGAAGCTAAGATCGTAGCCTAACAGCCATAACACACATGCACTCACACATAAGTACACACACATACACAGTCCATTTCCTGAGAGACTGAACCGAGTGCTGCAGCTTGACCATCATTCATTTGGGAAATCGCATCAGCCGAGTGATTCGTCAGGCTTCCTTTTTTGTAACCGCAATAACTTAACCTGCATCGAGCCAACCGCTGGGCGTTCTCGGTGATCGGCATCGTGAGCGTGATGAGGCTTATGCCAAATCTTCAGCCGAGCTCTGTGTTGCTGCTGTCTGCGATGGGTAATGAGGAACCATTGAACCCTCAACTCAATTTCGAGTACATGACAATGACAAAGAGGGTATGTTGCATTGGCGGGAGGGCCAAAAGCTGCGTAACACCTCGGCAATATCTGATACTCACTACAATGGAACAGCAGGCGGTGTGCTTGCTGTCCTGCTGCTGCCTGAAGTGATGTATGCCATATCACTCTTCCTGTCACAGAATAAAACAGGATTTATCATGAGCCTTGCAAAGCAGTAGCATGTGACTATTAGTCTGACATTAGGGTATTGGTAGTGCCCTCATCTGTAATGTATTTAATTTGATCCAGATTTCTACCTGAGACCCTGTGTGTTGGAGAAACTGCCCCTGTCTGTGTGCTTCTTGACGCGGGGAAGTAGGGATGTAACAGCAGCCGTGTTCTTCCTGAACTGTTTGGTATGTAACATTTGGATTAATTCGAGACAGCCAAACAAGTTCTCCCAGAGGACTGTTTATATCCAGGTACTTCTGTTCCCGGAAGCATGAGTTCCACCCAGACTGGTTTGGCAGTGCACCAGTGGCTGCCCGTCAGCATAGTTAACAGGGATATATTCACCAGGAACTAGCCAACCCCCTGCACCCTTCCTTTGTAGCTTTATAGATTGAACTCCTCATTTTCATTTTTTATTTTGAAAGCATAAATTATTTCGCCCAAAGGCCATTACTTATCCTGGTCTTACTGTGGACTTAGATGTAGTCAGTTGTCCTCTATTAGAGTCTCTCTCTTTGTTTGGTAATTCATACAGTTGACCTACAATACTGCCCTCCATCACTGTTGATATGTTAATAATAGTTTTGGCTTCTGTGTAATTTTTCTTTTATTGGTTATAGATTTTAACTTGTTGTGTCTATACTATCTGCGGTAGCTGCCTATCAGAGACCTCTGTATTTCCAGGGTGATGCCCTTAAAGAATAAATACATGTTGTACTCGGCATTGCCCCTAAAGGCTAAGGAAAATATTTCATATAATTAGCATAACTATGGTGCCATGGTGGATTCTCACAGGGTACAGGGTACACACTAACTGTACATGTTAACTGAATTCACTGTAACTGTTACCTCTGTGTACCATCCTGTCGTAAGTGCAGTGACACACAGAATTGTTGGAATGAAATCATCCTCTGTGCCTGTGCGTCATTGTCACAAAAGTCTCTGTGGGATCTCCATTCCTGCACTCTTAGCATTCACCCTAATTACAGGCAGCTGAGACCAATGAGGACATCCACAACATGCTGACGCACTTAGATCCAATACACACAAACATACTCCCAGGCCGCACTTATGCACACGTTATGTAATCCATTTTTTGTTTTTTTTAGTGTTGTTTTTTTACAGGACATTGCAGTTTATGCACAATTTATTCAGGTAGTTGTGTCTGTGACCCTCTTTGTCCGAAAAACGTGTTTTAAAACATGAATAAATCCAACTTGGATTGCTGTTTACCTTTTGCCCTTGAGCATTTTTCTCTGGAGTATTTCTTTTCAAAGAGGATTTGGGGCTTAAATATGCACCAGTATTTTCAAAATGTATTTTTAGGTATACTGCTGTCACTGGGTTGCTTTTTACCATGTTTGTCACGCATGTGGGCATAATGACAGATGTGTCATGCTGATGTTGTGTCTTTAGGCAGTCACATAGACATAGCACACTTGACGGGCAGATCAATAACAGCTCTTAAAAGACTTCTACACAGAAACAAATCATTAGTTGAAATCATTCATGGCAGAATCAGCACCAAGTGAGTCAACACCATTGAACCTGAGTACTAATGTGCATGGCATTATGCTACAGGATATGAGTGCATGAATGTTTGGTGGAGCCAATGGAGATTTTCAAGCTCTGTAGGGCACGAGGGAGCATATCTGCATATCTGCCCAGACATCGTTTCACAGTCTTAGGTTACATTCTGGTTGCATCTGTTTGTTTGTTTGTTTTTTCTATAAGTGATGTTTGTGAGAATGGCGGCTTCTCGTTTGCAGACTGCAAATTAGCTGCGTTACTCTGACCCAGAAATTCTCTCAGCCCAAAGTTGCTACAAATGCCAAGAAACATGCGTGGATGTGGGTGACTCTGTGTGAGCGTTTGTGCAAGTGTGTCTGTGCATGTCCGCTCCACTGACTCACATTAGAGCCCAGCCTTTCTGAGTGCCCACTTTTGCAGGCACCGAGAGTGATCTGGCCTGGCTAATACAGTAGCGCAGTGGCTATCTGGAGGCCACAAATGATCACAACAGTGCTTGTAGCCTGGCATAGCGTTTTTTTAAAGAACTTGCTTTATTATTCTCTGCCTGGAATGTGTTTATTTGCTGAGCTGTCCAGAGAGATCAAGAAAAGGAGAAATGTGGTCATAAATAAATGGCTGTACCAGGACATATATGGTATCAACTTAAATAGCACAGCATGGTTTGGGATTTTTTTTTTTTGTTTAGTTTTTTTTTATCACTGTGATAATTTTCTCTTTTGTACAGTCAGGCAGAAAAATGTTGTCACCCACCATTTAGTCAAGAGTCCTGCTGTGTTCTGTCTCTGCTTCAGCAACATAGATTCTGTTTTTAAGGAATGATGCAAATGGAAGGTCTTTAGGCTTCAAATCTTTACCTCTTCCCTCATGTGAAATATAGCAGGCCGTTCTCACTCCCGAGGCGTAACATGCCTACGTTCTGTCACGCCCCGCGGCGTTCCTGAGTAACGCGAAAGGAGATCGTCGGCGTTCTTATGGTACGCGGCGGGTTATGGCTGAAATCCAGTGCAAGGACGTTCCAGCCCTGTATTCCAGCCCTAACCCTATCCTTATCCCTAGCCCTAACCATAACCTTTTTCCTGATCTTAACCAGGACTTTAATGATGTTAAATAGCGTGTTTCTAAGCAGAAAAAGGGCGAAATTGCGTCGATTGAGTCCATACGGTTGTCATATTTCCTCATTTTTCCGAGGTCGTCATTTAGGAACGTGGTGGGTAGCCGAAAACGTAATGTGTTGACGATTTGTCACCTAGCGTAAAATGTTACGTTTTGGGAACGTGTTGAGTATAGATGGGTTACGTTGGAGATGCCGGGTCTGTGGACATATATTACAGAAAAAAAAGATAGTAATGACTGTGCAGTATTATGCAAATAGCTAAAAGTAAAGCATGGTGTTTCCCAGAACTGCCACTCAACGTAAAGTCCAACAAGCACAGAAAAAGTAACAGTAAATTACAGCATCAGTAGAAGTAAACTTGCACACAGACATGTGTCATGTATCCTGGAGAACCTGCACCAGTTCTTTTGTAGATTTAAACAGTTTCAGCTGTTTTTGTGTCTTCATGAAATCTGAGACAGACTTGATGATGAGGGCTCTGTGTGTGCAAGACTCCTGGCTGTTGTTGTTGCTGAAGGTAGCTCAGCTGTCTGGTTGCATGTTTTGTGTTCTCACGCAGCAGAGTGACTTTGAAACAGATCCTCCCTCGTAGTACTTCATGGCAGATAAAAACATAAACATCTTGGCTGCCTGCTTGTCTTGCAGTGTACTGTATATATGTGTGTTTCCTTGCAGACTTTTGTGCTTTCTGGGTTAATGACTTATTGATTCTTAAGGTGCAAATGCATTGACCCTAACTGAGTTAAGTATTGATTTCCTTCGGGGGATCTGCAATGAAATTAGTGGGTTTGAACTGTCCATACCACAAGGTAGAAACAATCTGCTATTAACATGTTGTTCCAGAGGCTGTTGACCACCGAGACCCAAGCTTCCCTAAGACCAGCTCTAGAAGAATAATGAGGTCAAATATCTGTCAGGGGTTATTTTGCTTGTTATGGTGGTTAAAATTCTTTCATTTAGCCCCAAGCTCAGAGGTTAATGAAATATAGTAAACCACATTTGTCTTTCCTTATATGTAAACCTGAATGTTTATCTCATTAAATTAACACAGAGTATTAAAAAACAGTAAGGTCAAATGTTTAAAAGTTTAGGGAAAAAACCCACATCAGACCTCAACAGGTGATTGCTCGCACACAAATGCACAATGATATGAATATATGCACAGATATAGTTCATGCTGCAGGGTACTCGTGGGAGAAGTGTCACGGCGACGGATGGCCGGTACTGAATAGGACTCAGGTGCAGAAACCCAGAGCGGAGACAGTAGATGATTTAACAGTTTATTACGGTTAAGTGCAAGGGGGAAAAAAAAGGAAACGTGGCAAAGACAGAAAATGACGTGACGTGGAGCCTTGGTGTGGCGTGCCCAGGGGAACGTGGCTAGGGCGAGGGAACGAGGCCTGAGAAGTGGAACGGAGCTGAGTGGGGAACAGTCACACTGAGGGGAGAGGATATAGAAGTTAGGCAGGTAGTGAAGGCAGCTCAGAAGTGGCCAGTATAAGAGCAGCAATTCTTACTTTGCAGTTAGGGACCTGGAGTGTTTGAGAGGGGGATGATGAAGATCCAGGGGAGGCTGAGTGGCGTGGAAAGGCTGACCTGAGATCCGGGGCTCCAGATGGAGTGTGATGGCAGGAGGGCAGGCAGGTGAGGCACAGAGGGATTTCCAAAATGATCACTAGGTATTCCGAGTCCGGAGGTGGAGTGAGCCAGGGTGGGTACAGCAACTGTAGCACGAAAGAGTCTTTGTTAGTAAGATAAATCACAGCGAGAATTTGAAACACAAGACCTGTTACCAACATGGGTTGATGACGAACTGGCAGTGAGTGAACATCGATGTGTGGTTTAAATCCCTCTGGCTTGATAGCCTGCAATAGGCTCCAGGTGTGCAGGAGCTGGAGTTGGCCCTGCCCAGGGGCGGATCCCAGGTCAGTTCAGGAGCCTAATGGAAACTCCAGCCACCCACCGTAGACCATGACAAGAAGTTTTTCTCATTCACCTGCTGTAGACAATTTCATCTATCATAGGTCTCACTCTGATGCACACCAGTACATGTGAGTCACACGAGGGCACACAGAGTCTCTCAGCTGTGCATATGCATGCGCACAGAACAAAAAAATCCCAGCTGCTCAATAAAGCTATTTTTGTTTGTCCATTTTGATTACAAATCTTGTTTTGCAAATGGTCCAATAAGCGTGTACGCAAACATGCCCAGTCCAAACGCACGACGAGCAACAAACACACAGGCACGCAGACGTACATAAATTCTCCCATTCAGCTGAGCCATTTCTGAAACCTGGGCTAATATTTGTATGGATTATTGGCCTTTGTGCTTATCGGCTGCACCATATTGCTGGACTAAAACCTTATTACCAGCCTATTGAAAGAGAAAAAAGGTTTTTGACAAGCACACATTGTCGCACAGTCACAATCCAGATTCAGAAAGACACGCAAACATTTGTCCGGCATACAACAAAAGCACACATTTTAAAGCTGAAATACGCTGTTGCACGGTGGAAAGAAAAAAGCTCTTGGCCAAGCTAGACAGAAGTTTGAGGCAGGTTCTGCCTCATTCGCTCTGAGAGCTGCTGTAATAATTAGTTGTTTTTTTTCCCCTTTAGAGAAAATAAACAAATTCTGCTAAATTGCTTCTGATTATAGATGGAGTCAAACATCCTTTATCTTTTCACCAATTTGGATGTGTAATGTGATTATATGAAATGTATTTAAAAATAATGGCAATTTCAGCTTCACAGATGCTTATTTGGCACGAGAGAGCCTTTGCTTCCTGTCCTCCGTTTGTGATCTCATCTGGTCACTGCTGCTCCTCCTTCTCTATTGATCAGATGTCCTCTGCCCAGTTGCATGCCTGCCCGTGTGCTCAGGTTTGACTTCACTCCCTTACCTCTTCGTGTTTTATCGTTTGCGTGCATGCAAAGGTGGGGGCGATGGTTGAGTACAAGTATTAAAGGATGGAGGAGAGAGATGTAGAAGTCTTACCGCTGGGCTTCAGTGAGTAATGACTGGCCTTATTGCTGGCAAATCAGGTAGGCTTTCCTCAGACAGAGATGAACAGCCTCTGCGCCCCCTCCTTAACTTCTCCTGTCTGCTCAGCCCTCTTTGTGTTTTCTCCTCTTTGTTTTTGACAGTGGAATACAGATGACATATCCCACTCTTGCTCCCCCCTTTCTTTAGAGCTACCTCCTCATCATTCATATATTGCTGTTTCCTTGCCAGTCCCTTATGGCTCTGCAAATAGAGTTCCCATAGCAACTTTTTAGAGACTGAAGACTATAATGATAACACGAGGGCAGGGAAAATTACAATTTCAATTAAATAACGATGAAGCAGCCTTAACTCCCAAATTAAGTGTTTCGTTTTTACTCTCATGCAACCCCAAAAAATTCTACCTGTAAACTATATAATAGACCTGTCACCACATCTCCAGCAGAGTTTGTGTTCCAGTGTCAACAAAGTGACAGATATGTTTCTCAGTGGAGGAGATTGGTGCTCTGTGTCAGAGTGAGCTATTAGTAGCTGGGTATTGACATCATACCAGGTGCCAAGTCTGTCTGTGGGTTCATTCCTCTTCCTGGCAGCTAATGAAAAACCTGTTTTTGATATGTCACTTTCACTCCCTGCTGGTACATATATAGCAGGGATTATACAGAGACGTGTGTGTGTGTGATTTTGTGTGTGTGTGTGTGATTTTGTGTGTGTGTGTGTGTGTGTGTGTGTGTGTGTGTGTGTGTGTGTGTGTGTGATTGTGTAAGAGACACACAAGAGAATTGACAAGTGGAAGAGGAAAGAGGAGCGACTCAACAAGAAGACAAGAAAGAGCAGGAGGAGGAGGAAAGCACATCTAGCAGAAAACACAGAAAGACATTGGCTAGGTCTCCATGTTCAAATGTCAGGCCCCAGGTTATTTATAGCCACTCTAATTAAACCATGCACAGTGCCTCTCCTGCTCTCTCTCTTTCTGTTTCTCCCTCTAATTCTCCGGTGACCCTCTTTTGCACCCTTTGTTCCCGCCATATTTTCAACTCATTTCCCCCTGTCTTGAGTTTCTACAACACTATCATCTATAGACCAGTTACTGGCGTGGAAATCTTTTACATCCCATTTGATTGTGATCCTGCTTTTGTCTGATGATAAACATAGACACACTCAATCTGCTGAGATTAAACTCTGTCTCGCCCTGTCAGCCTGTTGACAGCAACACACGCAAAACACGCTCGCACACGTATCATTTCAGAACTTGATTGTCAGCTGGCCTACTCTTGGGAAATGGTTACCATGACAACTCCAGATGTAGCATCTGAGGGTCTTGTTGTTGTATTTTGAGTTGCATGCGTCATTCCCTTGTGATACTCTACCCCTCTATCCATCAAAGCACAGCCACGCAGAGGGGCCTTAACCCAGATTATCCATTAATGCCTAATTATACATCCATTACGTCTTCCCTTGAAGACATCACTTTTCACAGGATGTTATAGTCCCCCTTGTGTCTCTCAGGGCCATTCTCTGCTTTTATGAAAGGAGTATCAATCCAGGCATATGAATTATTCACAAAACTTTTTTTTTAAAATGTCCTTATTTGTTTTCATATGTCATGTTATATTGTTGATATGCATTTTCCATAAAGAGCTGTGCATTTGTAGACCACAAAAGTCTGATAATAATTTAGTGTCTACTGCATTAATCTGCAGATGGCACGTGAAAGATCAGCGTAGCGACCGTGTCTTTTGAAGCCTCAGCTTTATTTTTAGCGCTGGCCATGTTGGCTTTCAGGTGCCAGGAGAGAATGCATGAGACGGAATCAGCTAATGCTCAGTAAACAGGCTACGATAAAGTTTCATTGTACAGACACTGACCACTAATTAGTGATGCATGAAATACAAATAAATGCTACAGTTTTATTCACAGGACATTACACTGTGATAAAATGCTCTAAAAGACCCCACAACCCAAAATGGAGAGGTCCAGTTCAGTGACTAAGATGAGTCGAGGTAAAGGCTACAGTAGCACACAGCTAGCAGTCTGGCTGGCACTTACTCATGCTTCAACGTGACCACAATTTACAGTAAACTTGGGGGGGGGGGTAAATTCACTCCCTGTGCTGTTGATACAAATTAAGAACTGTCATTTGAGACCAAAACCACATTTTCCTCCCAGCTGTATACTGGATAATGTTGGAAATATCAGGATATGAGTAAATGGGGTTTAACTCCCTTCACTGAACTGCCGATTTGCACTTGTATGTTGGCTTCATTTTTGAGCCCAGTGGGTTTCTGCTTAAATTAAATTCATTAACGGGCCAGAGACCTTTGATCTGTCAAAATCTGGCCCACTTCCTGCTGTCATCACTTACCTTCTGCCCTTTCTAAAGTAGAACCGCCAATACATAATTTGGGGGGTTAAATATGCACTCTGTGTTGTTGTGCCAAACCTTTTTGTCCACCAAATGTTTCATTCTAAGTCACAGCCTCACCATCAGAATGGAAAATAAAAAATAGGTTAATGGCAGTAAATCAGGCTTTAGTCTTGCTCAGTGCATTGCATAGAGACGAGTTTGATGCTTCTGGACTGAGTGACTTATCCTGAGTTGATTCTCCATCTGAATCTACATGAAAGTGTGGAGCAGCACTGGCTTTTACTTTGAAACAGTTTTGCAACACATATAGTATCTTACACATTTCCATTACGCTGCAGAGATCCACCTAGAGCTGATTAAAACTGCTGTGTTCAGCACTGACGTGTCTGATTTATCTAAACGTGTTTATTACCCTGCTGTCCACCTTGTCGGCTATCTATTAGACCATGTTTGCTCTTTGTGGTAACACTACTACATGCTTGTGGGCAAGACACACTTCTGCAATGCTAAATATTCATACCGCTCTCTGTTTGTGTAGGTGGGTGTCTTTGAATGCACTTGTGTGTACGTGCATGTGGCTGTTACTATTTATATGCTTCCTCATCCATATATGGTTCATCTTTTCCACATCGATAAACAGCAAAAGCTATGCTGAAAAAAGAGAGGCCGACTGTGAGGTTTGCGCTGTTTGAGTACAAACATCCTTGTACGTGTGTGTGTGTGTGTGTGTGTGTGTGTGTGTGTGTGTGTGTGTGTGTGTGTGTGCGCTCCACGATGAGCCTTCCAGTCTGAGTGCCATATGCCAGTCTATGTGTCTCCTGTGTCCAGCATGTGAGATCTTGCCTCCTCAGACCAATTAGAACACTGTTGCAGTGACACTTGCACATCAGGCGGGGGAATTGTATATCAGATGCTCCTTGTTTCTGTTGTCCTCTCATCTCTGAGTACCTCAGCTGTCTTGTTTACAATAAAATCTCTGGAGTAACTTTCCACTCATGCTTTCTGTGTGCCTTCCTACCACATTACAATAACTAGTGTGGAAAGAAAATGTTCTCTAATGGAACCGCTGGCAAATACTGCAATTAGCCCTATCCAGAGGGAGTAGTAGGTCTCTGTGCATCCCCAATAGCACCCAAGTGGAGGCAGGAAATAGCATGACTCTATTTCTATTATCACTTAGCTTTGCATGCAGCACACTCAGTTACTGCTCTCTGTAAACTGATTTTTTTGTCCAACACTAACTACTCATCATGCATAGGGCTCATTAGCAGGGCTCAGAGCCAGCTAGTGCCATACTTACTCCTAGGCAAAAAAAAAATGCATTTCTGCGTCACACCATCACAGTCATCAGCAAATTCATCTAAGAGCTTGCTCACGGTCGCTAGGGCTAGAGGCTGTTTCATATTCACAGTCACAGTCAATCAAAGGATCAGTAAGTCAGTAATTATAAATGAGTCTGGACACTTTCACACCCACTAGCAGGTATTAGCCGTGAGCATGCAGAGCACGTCTGCTACATTAATGGGCACTATTTGGCAATGCCACACTGTGCCAGCTGTGGCTTTTTAGAAGAGGTTAAGGGAGGGGTGGGTGGGAGATGAAAGATGTGAGAAGTGAGAAGAAGTAAATGTGAAAAGTCATTACTTTTCTGCTGAGTGGTCATATGTTCTGAATTAATCCAAAATAGTTGCCTACTGGAAGGTGCGATTGTGTTTATATATGAACATGCATACACACAAATACATATGCTTTGTACTGCATTAATGCAACATTTTTGCAGCCTCTGACTCTCTGATAATATAAAAAATTATACATATTTTATACTGATGCAGCACACTTTCTGTGGCTTTTTGGGGAAATCTGTTTACGTACATGTATAGAAACACTGACCAGATACATGTCATCAGTGCCCTTTACCCTGTCTTGCTTTTAGCTGTATTTTGCTGTCTTTCTTGATCTCTGTCTTTCTCTGTCAACTTAAATATTATCAATAAGACAGACTGATCTCTTTTCTCTCCTCTTTTTTGGCAGCTTCATGTCTATTTTCTCTATTGAACAAATAACCTTTTCTTTAAAGCCAAAAAACAAAGCGCTTAGGAATGGCTTATTCAAGAATCCACAGAGGACACAGGAAAGGCAGAAGACTGATATAGCATGTCTCGGTACTTAGGGTTCATCAACTGGCATATAGGAAGGAGAAAGGTAAGGTAAGAAACCTCTAAAGTGACAGAGTGAGACACGGTGAATGGGCATCCGTCTGTCCTGATAAAGACAATGAGATTCATGGAAACTCAACAGCTCTATTAGTTTCTCGAATAGGAAAGGCTGGCAGAGGAGATGGGGTGGTGACTCAAGTGAGACACCATAATCCCTATGTGGCTCTGAATACAGTATGGCAGGGCACCAGATGACACTTTAATGACAGTTACATCTTTTTTATGGTGACGTACAGTCACTTTACCTTTCAAAGTGCAAAGAGTTATTTGAGTTAAATGAAGCATGTAAAACAACCTACTTGAAATGTTAAACATGAAATATTTGGGTGAAAACCCACGCGGCGAGGACTGAAGCCTCTTTGTATTGAGTGTTTATGTTCTTCTGGGTGTCCTGTCAGTAATAAGCGCCTAACCTCTGCACCAAGTGGGCAGTTATTCTCTCATTCTGCCACCACTGAGAAGCACGACGAAGTCATTTATTTCCTGCGTGATGTGTTTTCACGTTGTAAATCATCATCCATTGCCCTGCCAATTGCCCACAGTACTGGCTGTAGATTTAGCTGATCCCCTGAGTGCCAGAGAGCAACCATAAGTGGATTTATGTTTTTTTTTTTTTTAGAAGTATATTAATTTAGATTAGATTAGATTAGATTAGATAGAACTTTATTAATCCCTCGGGTGGGTTCCTCTGGGAAATTCGATTTCCAAAAAAGCACAGCACCGACAGAAGTTACAGAGTTAAATGTAGAAGATAAATTCACCGCAACCCAGCACTCTTCATCTTTCCAGTTGTTTTGTTTTATTATGTTTTTTCTTTTGATTTTTTTATGTTTTGACTTAATAATTTATTTGTGACCATACAGATAAACACTATTACACAGAAATAAGGAAATACAACAGATGTGATAGGGGCGGGGCATTTAGCCGTCAGTTTGCAATTCCCGTCTCCAGATCTGCAGCCTTCCTGCCTATGAAACAAAAATAGTGGATAATATGTTTGTTTATTTGGGGAATGTACAGGCAAACCTTTGTGTTGATAGCTTAAAACCAGATTTTAACACAATAGTAGAAAAGCAGGTATTCCTGTGCACTGAGCTGTTTTTCTTGTCTGTCTTCTCACCACCACAGCTAAACATTGATTTATTGAACTGCATTTCATACATAATGACCTCAGGGAAATTAATTTTGGCTTAGGGAGCCTAAAATACTTTACCTTAGAAGTGTTTTCTTTTTTTTCCCAAGGCTTTAACGCATTTTGGTTTTATTGCTCAGTCTCTGTGATTAGTTTATGTTTTTACTTCGTTACACTCATTTAGTCTGTTTTCTCCTAATTTGTCAGATCAGCTTTTTCAATGTTGCATTAAAATAGAAAATGAAAAAAGAAAAAGCAAAGCCTTTACCTGGCATGAGAATGCTTAAGAGAGGAGAAGCGAGAGAAAAATAGAGGTGAGAGAAGAAGTATTCACATTATACTGGCTTATGTAATCTCCAGTTGAGCGCTTTTGTTTGTGTTAGTTTTGCATGCATGCGGCACCATGGATCAAACAGACATACAGAGTCTAATTGGAAAGGAATTTTGTGAGTGTTTCTGTGTGTGCTGACTCGTGCAAGGTTGTGTGTGGAGGAACTTATTTCCCACTTTATCTCTCTCTCTCTCTCACCTCTTTACTTTTTCTTCTTTGCTGTTGAAATCCATTAAATGGCTTTACTGGCATTACCATATATAGATGTACTATTGCCAGAGAATGGTATGAATACTGACATTAATTTACTTTCATTTTCTTCCTCTGTTGCATAATTCATGACTGTACTTGTCACTGTACAACACAAGGGCTGATTTTCTTTATGCCGGTATCATGGTGTAGATCTTAATAATGAAATTTGTTCTTTCACAATATTGAGCATGCTGAACAGGTGCTCTATAGTACTGAAGTAAATATGTTTGCTTTCCTAAATACTGTTAACCCAGATGTTCAGACTCATAGTGATACAAGCAATGAAGGCATGAATATAATTATGCGATACAGCCAGTGTTGTAGTTCCTAACTATCCACTGTAAATACTGGCCTTAATTGGGTTTCTCATTATTGTTTTGTTTTGTTTTTTGTTCTTATTATTTTTGGCACAGTATTACTTTATTTTATGATGTGTGTCAAAACAAAGGAAGAAAATTGGGTCCCAAATGGAATAAATGTGGGTTCCAGAAAAAGAAAAAAACATTAACTTTTAAAGGTTGTGTTGCTGGTTTCACGTTATACTAAACTTTGTGTCGCAGCCATCTCAGTAGCATGGCTCCAGCTGCTACTGAATCTCTCTTTTTAGTCGATTCAATTTTCAATTCGGTTCTGTTCAACAAGAATTCCCATCAAGGCGCTTGAGTCAGGAGGACTTATAGACTGCAATGCAAACATTCATCTTCCCCATAGATTTAATTCAAATGGGATTCCCTGACTTTTCTTCTGTCTCTACACTGTTCCAAAAAATAGTAATGTCAAAGTATCTTACTGTATATTTTACAGTTTTGTACTGTCTTTCTAGAATATCATTAAATTTACATAAGTAGATTTTACATGTCAAAGGTAAAATAACAAAACATCACTGTACATATAGTAAAACACAATTTACTTGTTTTTTAAATATATGTTTTTGTACATATGCATATTTAGATTGTAAAGATACATTCACAAATGTATCCTAATTTCACAAATATTTGTCTGTTATGTGAGAGAATGATCTGTTAAATTCAAATGTAATACTATGGAAAAATATATAAAATGATCGAAAATTAATGAGAATAATCAATAATTAAAGGATTATTTGAATTATAATTGTGCTGAAAATTTCATGTCATCTAGGTCTGATTCAATAATTCAGAGGTAACAAGTGAAAATATAATTAATAGGAATAAAAACTTTAAAAAAACATTTAAACATTGCACGGCCACGCTGTGCTAATTATATATTTGAAAAAATAAATGTAGACATAGGAATTGCAATTAATATAAATCTCAAAGTATTCACAACATTCCTGAACAGAAAGAGGCCTCTGCACCTGGGGTGAGGGTGTGGCCATGAAAACAATGTGACATGCCATTGGATGTTGGGACACATAATAACATGACACTAAGCATCAGCCAATGAATGTGGACTAACAACCACAAGGTCGCGGGTATGGCTGCACTGTAGGAAAATCCTAATATGAAAGTATTTTACTGCATTTCAGTTTTGTTCTGTTCTTCTACAATATCATTAAAGTTACGTAAATAGACTGTGATTTCACATTAGACTAATTACATTTTGTATTTAGTGTCCATTAGAAAAGCATTCTTTTATAGTAAACTAAATGTTGAATATAGTAGGAATTACCACTGGATTCGGATGTGAATATCAGTGCATTTGGATATTTCATATAAAGCATTAGTTGCTATAGTAACTCTAAAATCGTCACATTTTCTTTGATATAAGGGTTCTTTCTGGCAAAAGGCAATCACTATGAAAAAGAGGCATCCTTGCCAAAAACAAAAAAAAAAGAAATCACCTTGGAGATGTGGCACTATATGCTCATTCACATACATTGCTCAAATCATGACAGCATAAGTATATACACCTGCATGTACTTCTTAAGAAGCCTAGGGTGCACTTCACTGATCCCTTCCATCATTACTTAATGTAGCATGAAAACATACAGAGAATTTTGCAAGAAGAGAGTAAAAGTGACTGCTGCTCAGAGCCACACAGACAAAAAGAGCTGGGCAGCAATGTGGGACACCGAGCAGAGAGAGCAGTGTGTGGCCGCAGGGTCTTGCCCCACACTGGGCGGATAAAGGCATGGTTGTAGTGGTCTCAAGAGGAGAGATGGATGCATTATTAAAGAATTTGACAGCAGTATGGGCTCTGATTTAGAACCCCTGACTAAAGAGCATGACAAATAGCTTGGCAGATCTCTAATTCAGTACAGTTCACATAGTTTATTAGCGTTGCACAACTTTTAAAAGTGAAACTTCAGACTTTAAGAGAGGGCTGTCAGTGAAGGAGTAACACCAGTCAATGTTGGTGTTATGTTACAGTGTAGCTAACTGCAATCTACCACACGAAAGTTTCTAGTTTCTACCCAACACACACTATGGATTCAAAGACTGGTGGTTAAATTAATCGTCCACAAATGCTTTAGGTTACAGTGATACTCAAGACAACTGTCTGCTTTCAGCTTTGCAGCAGTTTGGAAAAGGCTTTTTGTGAGGTAAATTAAATTTGAAGGATTTATTAGGTGAATTTATACCATCTTGAGCTTAGCTGAACATTCATGAGCTGAAACAAATTGTCCTTATTTCCCAGCGTCTCACTGACACTTGCCACAGGAGATGAATTCTCAATTATGTAATTGCTGGCTTGATAAGTAATGAGCGAGAAAGAATTGTGATTATAAATTCATTTTGAGTGTATTTTTGAAGCCACAATGGCAATCACTTAGCACCGCTTGCTGTTTAAATGTTCCCATTTTTGTCTCTGATTGTATCAAAATTACTTTTTTTTTTTTTTTTTTTACTTTATTGTCCAACCAATTAATGACAAGAATTTCTGGATTACTGGTTAATGAAAATATAATTTGTTTCTGCCATACTTACCATCATCCGCTAACTGTGGTATGGAAAGGTTTTGTACTTCCACCTGCTTTGTGTAGGCAGTCTTTATGTATTCTTGTGTGTGCATCTGTAGATAAACACTGTTATCTGACTGAAGACGTGCCACTAGGGGCACACACTTTGTGAGCGTTGTGGGTTAACTGTCTGAAGACTAAAAGGCTAAAAATAGCTCAAAGCTCTGAGGTGCGGCTCCACAGGACCTGAAAGAGGTCAGTGTGTTTGCTTCTCTCCTAGTGTGAACATCATGTGTCTGCAAGTCTGTGTTATGGCCTCTCCTCTGCACCTGTTTGTACTGCTGTGCGTGCTCAGCATCCTTCCTTGTGTTTGCATTTGTACAATCTAATTTGTAATACAGACTGTATGTTTGACCTTGCACTCTGCCTGAATCATCTCTCCCTTGCAGCCTCTCTAATGAGAGAGCAACTCTCATTAGGAACAATCTAAGAGAACAGACAAAGTAAGGTTACTTGGATATTGTAATTGTAACCCTCCTAGCCAAGAGCTTAGGAAGGAACTGTAAATCATCACCAGAGTGTTTTCACAAGGTGAGTTTAAAAGGAATAGTTGATAACAGGTGTTCTATTTAGGGAAAGAAAAAAGTGAGTGAGAGCTATAAACCATCACGCAAGAACGAGAGCGGGAAAGAAAGAGAGGCATCAGAAACTGGAAGAGCAGGAATTCTCTTTGTTCTTACTTCAAAGGCCACTCATAGTCATCCAGAGCGTTTCAGTCATGGCTCATTTGGGATATCATGCATGAATATAAAAGCATGACTTTGCTCTGTGAACATAAGGTCTTGTATAGAACCTGGGTTGTGACAGAGCATGTAAATAAGCAATACAGTCGTTCATAATGAATTCTGATGAAGTATGAAACAGAGATGTCAGTGACAACATGAGATGCCTGCAGTAATATTGCACTCATCTATTTCTACAGTACTGTGCAAAACTCTTGAGTCAGCCCTTTATATTTTGCTAAGAAAATCTAAATTATGTGCAGTGATTTATTGAGACGTGCTAACATACACGGAAATACCTGTAAGGCAGAAACAGAGTTTGCACAATTTTAATGAACTTGAAAGTCAATATTTAGTAGTAGCACCTTTATTCTTCAACACAACTCTCTTAGGTAAGCTTTCTTACCTTTCTTTCTTAAGAAGCCTTCAGGAATAGTTCTCTAGATATTCTTTGGATGTCTTTTGATCGTTACCGTAATTAACTTCAATAATGTTGGGGTCCGGGCTCTGGGGAGGCCAATCCATGGCTAGTAGTTATCCACTGTGTGTTTGCTATCTTGTGCTTTTATTACATTGTATCTCTTTGGGATCATTGCATTTCTGGACAAAATGAAGCCAGTGCCAACTAGATGCTTTCCAGATGGCATTGCATCGTGAATCAAAAGCTTGGTGGTACTTTTCTGCGATCATAATTTCACTAACTTTGAAATATCCCCAACACTGCTGCCCCAACAGATCCTCCACTGTGTTTTAAATATGGCTATGGTAAATGGTAAATGGCCTGTATTTGTATAGCGCTTTTCTAGTCCCTAAGGACCCCAAAGCACTTCACACATCCAGTCATCCACCCATCCACACACTGGTCATGGCAGCTACATTGTAGCCACAGCCGCCCTGGGGCGCACTGACAGAGGCGCGGCTGCCGGGCACTGGCGCCACCGGGGCCTCTGACCACCACCAGTAGGCAACGGGTGAAGTGTCTTGCCCAAGGACACAACGACCGAGACTGTCGGAGCCGTGGCTCAAACCGGCAACCTTCCAATTACAAGACGAACTCCCAACTCTTGAGCCACGATCTATAGACACGATCTATGGACTCTCCTGACCTCCTTCTTACTTACTGATTTCAACCAAAAATTTCAATGTCAATCTACCAAACTTTGAAAGACCTTCAGAAAACCTCAAAAACTATTGTTCAAGAGGACATTAAAATGTGAAGATTGGGCTCATTGAAAGTACATACATTATAAAGAAATCAGCAAAATGACTCAAAACTTTTCCAAAGTACTGTAAGCTGTCTGGCGAATTCCTGATGCATTGTGTGTGTGTGTGTGTGTGTGTGTGTGTGTGTGTGTGTGTGTGTGTGTGTGTGTGTGTGTGTGTGTGTGTGTGTGTGTGTGTGTGTGTGTGTGTGTGTAGCAGTGGCTACAGGTACTAGTGCAACACGATGTAGTTTCAAAGCAGACCTCCCGGGAACAGAGCTGTCTCCACTGGTGTTTTCATTTCTAGGTCCCCACAGGTAGAATCCCTGAAGTTCACTTGTTATCTCACTGCCTGCAGGGCCCAGAGCTTTTCATTGACATCTCAGAGTACCATTCTTTGGCTTGGCTTCTCCTCTCAGTAATGCGTTACAGACATGGAATCTATAATAAATCCTTAGTCATCTTTAGGATGATGAATGGCTTTTTGACTTCCACAAAGATCCAAAATATTTGCTGAAAAGTTTATAGAAAAGTTCTGTCTCGACTGTTCAAACATGTCTGGACTCCTTACAGATAGAAGCGCTCATGTTATATCGGGCATCTGGCACACGGTAACAGACAATGCAGCAAGTTTATTTATGAGGCAGGAGATTGTTTACTGCTCTTGCAGTAAACAATCTGCTATCTCGTCTTTGGCATAGAGACTTCTCTAATTGCACCGTCAGATTAATATCCAGCCATCTAAACTCAAGCGCTGCAAATATCTGGATGAGTTCTGCAGATTCATTTTCATTCTATGCTTAATTTACATGCTATGTTGTCCTCGAGATGTTATGTTTTGTGTGACTTTTCTGCCAATCTAACTGCTTTTCGTTTTAGAGCTATATGTTATGGAAAACGTCACCGGGCTATATGCTGGGAGTTTGCAAGAGGAAATTGAAAAAAAAATACTCCAAGTCCTTTTTAAATAAACACATACAGCTGGCAGAGAGTTCCAGATTGCTTTGCGAGTCTTAAAGGAGCTTAACTCATACACACTTGAGCACTTGTACAGTCAAGCAGTCAAACACAGCTGTCTGCCATCAGAGCTAAAACTTCTTGAAATGCTGTTTTCTTGGATTAGAGCCACATTAAGATTGTGTTTTAATGTGAAAATGATCTGCAACTAAGTTAGTGTTTCAGAAATTATATCATTATATCTTCACTGACAGCCGTGTAAAAGTAAATCACATGACCGTTCGTTAATCTGAAGCAGAGCGTTAGTTATTTCGAAAGAAAACCAAAGAACAAATTAAATGCAGAAACCTTAGAGCTGTGGTGATGGAAGAGGGGTACGCACATAAGAAGGATGATCACAAAAGGCACTTGAGATTGGCTGTAATGTTTCGGTTTAATTAAGGTAACCGATCGGACTCAGACAGGAAGCAAACGTGGGCATCGGCATCATAGTTTCCAAAATTCTCTTACTGCAAAACCAGACTCAAACACAACCCCACAGTCTGAAAGTGAAACTGGGTCAGCAGAGTTTTCATCTTAGGGGTCCTTAAATGCTGCAGTAGTGTGGATGCAAAAAGACACAGATGTAGTACAGCGTTACACAGTATAAAACAAAAAGTGTGGATCTACCCTGTGATTTCTCTTTATGGTTAAAGCATGAAGGATCAGACCTCAGATATGATCTAGAGCACGAGTTAAAGAGGAGGGCACTGAAATGAGAGGCTTTGTGAGCCTTAGCCTTTAGGAGCTGTGGGACATCAGCACCAGATCACTCCTATTTGATGGTACGGCACAATCCTGAGCCCTCGTTCTCAGTGGGATAAGATGAATCTGAGTCTCCCTTCAAAGGCATTTCTTTTCCTTTTTTGGGGTGGATTTCTATTTCTGTCTTGCCTTTTTGAATTTGTCTCCTACTGCTCGTTCTGCTCAATTACCATTGTCTGTATGTAATATGTATAAAATACAGAACACGTAGACAGTTGTGCCTGAGTGCAAAAACACTTACTTTATGCGCATTTCATGAGGAATTCATGTTCTTCCATAGTAGCTTTGGGAAGCATACAGAAGTTTAGATACAAGGAAAGAGATGAAGGCCTCAGGCAGTGAGCTTAACCGCTCTCTCGTCGGTAGGTACAACAGCCAAGATGAATTATTTGAATCATGTCATCTTTCCCATGAAACATCACATGCTACAAGTTGTGCTGCAAGGCTAAGGCCATACAAGTTCATCATATCAGATGCAGTGCAAGCATACACTCATACGTGGAAAGAATAAATAAGGAGACAAATTAGTCTAAAAGCTTTTGGGTTTTTTTTAGTTTAATTAATCTGGTAAGAGATGTCTGACTTATCTAAACATATCTAAACATGGACACCGAATTAGCTTCAATGGCTTTGAAATCTCAGCATCAGCTTTAACAACAACAGAAATTAGCTGGCAACTAAAAGCACAATTTGAGATGAAATGGGGGGAAAAACGCTGGATGAGCTATTTACTGCTAATCACTGCAATACAGTTAGTCTAATCTGATGTCATTTACATAATAAACGGCAAATTACAATATTTACAGATTTTTATTCTGTATTATGATTGCTCATAATTACTTCACTGTTGCTACATAAAAGAAAATTGTGGGTTTTTTCTTTAGTGAAATGAGTGAGTGTTGTCACGGTAATCTTAATGAAATAATGATCATTTTTCAAATATTTGTGTGTATTTGCTCACACGGCTACGTGCAAAGTACTCATGTAGTACTGTCAGGTGACCTCATCCTCATTAAGATGCATGCTTTAGCTCACACAGGCATATGTGCACGCACACGCACCACTTCAAGGAGAATAATAAAACAATATACACTTGTATTTTTGGAGACATTGCTCATCTAAGCACAGTGACATGCTTTATCCTCTGCCTTCTATTCATATGCCCATAAATGAAAACTGTTCTAGCACTTACTGGTAATGAAGATGTCTCCACGTAGCAGTTTTTATACCCGGAGACAAACGCTAGTGTGATAACAAAGAGCATTCATTCTTCACTGTGTTTGCATTTTTCTGCTGCAGCCATCCCGCATCTCTTTCTTTTGATGTAATTGTGGTTCCTCCCTCTTAATTTCCTGCTTTTGTGCGTTTGTGTTCACTCCGCCACAAGCCTACATAAGCCCTACATACACCTCCCATCAGCCCCTTGAGCTCCACATGAAACACCGCTCGAGTGCCTGCTGCTTTGGAGTCCAAGCAGCGGGCTGACAGTCAGCAAAGCCTTACAAGGCTATTCTCAGCTGCTGCTGTTGTAACTGCTGATGACCCACCAGACCTGTTCTGTGGTATACTGATGTGGTTCGATATGCAGCGTGGGCCGTGTAGGAGTCACAACACTTGTTTAAACACTCACTCGCTCTGGCTCACTGGAACTCACCCTGCATGCTGAATTTAGCTCTCCAGCTTAGCTCTGTCTTACTGCCTTCACACTGCGTAACTGCTCTCTTTCTTGCTGCATTGCATTTTTCAGCTTTGCTTGCATTCAGTCTTGCTCCGTCACTTTGCTTTGTCTTCTGTTTTTTGAACATTATGCCTCACTTTCTCCTGAGACGTTATTTGTTCCGTGCTCTGTCCAAGACAAAAGGATAACCTCCCCGTTATCTTTTTGTCTTGGTTAGTGTATCAAGAGAATTTTATGCTAGGGTCTCTCAAAAAACCTTTATTTTTTTTTGTGTGTTTTTATTTTTAACTAGTTATACTTGTTTTTTGCTTGTTTGTTTTTTTATATTAAAAAAGCAAAACTGTCTCTTCTTAAAAAGCCCCCGTGGGAGCAAAAATTTATTTCGTTTATGTGTCTTCTTAGTCTACAAATAGCTTTACTGAGATGGGCATCGCCACCACAGCCCCAAGGCAGTCGTTGCCTAAAACCACGCTTGAGGGGGATACAGGTTGAAGGCAGAACAAATTAAATGAGCCAGGAATCATTGGAGCCCAAGGGCACCACATTTTGCCCCAATTAATTGTGTTTGTCAGAGCATGAAAGTCCAAGGTCCCCTCTCTGGCAGTAAGATGAGAGGACAGGAAGGTCTGGTAAGGCTCGTTCTCTAGTGCAGTTCCAGACATCTTATTTCTGTCTTTCCCTTCGTGAGGTGTCCCCGCAGCTGGTGATGCTCCAGGTACTCATAGCTTTGGGGACCGGTGAGTTAAAGCAAGTTTAGGTTTTCATCACTTGCCTTTTTAACAGTTAATTTAAAACAAAGTTTACCGCTCCTGGTAAGTTGATTACATTTCAGCCAATTACGGGTGTTTTGGAACAAGGCTTGGATGCTGTGCAATGGAACGCAGCTTTTGGCTGCGAGGGACCTAAGGCGCTCTGGGTTATTGTGAATGTAATTGTGTGGAACTAAACAATGGAGCAGCATCTACACAGACAGCCTGTGATTAGCCCAGTGCAGCCCTCACAGATGTGTTGTTGAGCCTGTTTGTGCTTTTATGCCTAGTTGGAAGGTTTAATTCTCAAGCTGACATGGTCATTAGATTGCAAGCACAGGGGGGAAAGTTGTTAGGTTTTATGCTCCTTTTGTAGTTTGTTGGCTGAATGACAGTGTAGTGTAGAGGTAGCTGCCATGTCTTGCCTTGGGTTAATGTTTTGAATAGAATGAAGTGTAACATCTAATTTGGCTCTTGTAAAGGTCAGAGCACGCACTTTGACTTGGGAGTAAATGTGCAGTTGCTCTGCTGGGAGCCCTTGATGCTTTTTGTTTTGTGGTTTTTGTTTTTTGTTTTTTTTTGGGGGGGGGGCGTCAGAGTAAAAACCAAGCTGATGGGGGTGAAATATCCGTTCTGACAGCTTTAACGTCAGTTCTCTTTTAGAGATGAGATGTGAGAGAAAGCAAGTGTTTATCTTGTGTGTTCTGAATATATGAATGCTAATTGCAGATCAAAGGCAACTTTCTTACCCCCAGACATGCAGCAAAGAGGCAAACTTTAGCTTGTTTATTTGGCCAAAGGCTGTTTCTGTGCTCCAGGCCCACACACATTGCATTGCCATGTCTTACAGTGCATGCACACCAGCACACAGTGTCTTGTGTTTACTCATCAGTAAATCGTTTGCGAACTGCAATTGGAAGAGTTAGACCAGGGGGCGGCAACCCTAGACACGCGTGTCTACCTGGCATTTGCTCGATGGGCCGATGATTTTTTATTTTGTAACGTTATAAACATTGAAAGGTGGTGGATTGGCCAGATGCTGGCCGGTGTGTAAAAATAACTCAGTTGTTTGGTGGAGGCTATGGCGGAGCCTCCACAGATTCAGTAAAATGAACAAGTGGTGGAGGCCCGTTGATGTTACTGATGTTGAACTATATTTAATTCATAAGGTTAGTTAGTAGAGTTGCCAACCGTCCCGTTAAAAGACGGAGTCCTCCCGCATTCAGAGAAATTATTGTGCGTTTCGTGTTGAGCTGAGAGGCGACGCAGTTTGTCCCGGACTTCAGCTGCAATGAAAAAGACACAAAGCTGGAGTTATTCTGTCTTTGCTGCACAGCTGCCTCTTCTTCTCTCTTCTTCCGCTCCCTCTCCTGTTGCTACTTTAATCATGAAACTGATCAATGATCAGCTGATCGTCTTTTCTCTCTTGTTTGTTTATCACTTTTTGCCAGAAAGAGGAAACAGCGGATGTCGCGCTAAACAACAGCAGCACGTTTAAGCTTGATCAGCTGTTGTTAGAATTTATTTAATATTACTTTCTAGTATCAGCTGATGTTTGCTGGAGCCACAGCTGTAAAGCTGCTGGTCATGATATGGTTTGGATATGTGGTGAGAGGGAAACATGAAGATGAAACCAGGAGATGTCCTTACTGAACCATCAGAGCTGTGATGGAGAAACAGGTTTACCTTTTAGGTGACATGAATGAGTTGAAGTTATGAACTGTTTCTGAGAGACAAATAACACCAGGATCCTTTTCTAAGCAGCTGACAGCTGGTAACTGTGCAGGGGCGGGTCTAGGAAAGTGTTGCCAGGGGGGCAGGTAGGGCATAAACAGGGAAGGGGGGCACAAATACTTTCTTATTTTCATTTAAAATGTCTGGCTGTTATTAAATAATTATATATTAAAGAAATCATACATATACCAACAAGACTGTACATCACTGTCACCACAGCGTTTGTTTTCATTCAAAGGCTTTATGGCTTTAATACCTGGGGGGCCGGTCTCTAGTCAAAATGCCCGGGTTGTTTTTTTGTCCCAGTCCAGCCCTGGGCACAACACACAGTGAGTTAATCTGAGAAGGTCCATCAAAAAATAAATGGCCGCGCCAGCGGTGCACATCACAAATCAGCTCGCATAGACACATTAGTTGTGCCGCTTCTTAATGATGGTACCTTAGCTAACAACCCCAACTACCAGATGGAACTTGTAATTGGCTAAAAATAACTTAGCCTACCAGTGAGAGGGACGTTGTTAGCTTTCCACATTCCGACACTTCAAAAGCTTCAGCAGCTGTCCGCTCAGCATCAGCACCACGGAGATACACGGATACATCCGTAGACTCGAGACACAATGCGTTTTTGGGACTTTCAGGTGTTTGGACCAATGTTTTCTTTTATGATCAAACCAGAAATCTTTAATGAGCAGCTGGATTTGTCTTGCATTAACTGGCTGGATTAATGCCAGTTAATGCAACATCGAAGCAGCTGGAATCCACAGCCGTGTGTGTTCATGGAGCTGCATGTTCACCTGCTGGACATCACTACCTGACAAGTTTAACTGTCTTCAGAACATTGCAGAGGCCTTACTGACAGTATTTGGCTCTACATGTCTGTGTGAGCAGATTTTCTCTCACATGAGTCCTCAGGTAGCCTCTGAATGCTGGACACTGGGAGACCTGTGTCTCTGAGTGGGAGACCAGAGATCACATTAGCATGTATGTCTCTGTATTAACAAACATGCCATATTGGCCCAGTTTATTTTTCTTATCATTGTTGTGAGGAGACCATAAATAGCATTTGTATTTTCTGTTGTACAGTTCATTTGCTGTTATGGATAAAAAGTCTTTTTTTTGTTTCCAAAATAGCTGATAACTATTCGCTGACAGCTGCCAACATCTGCCAACAAATATAATTCTAGAAAGTGGTTCTACACAGTGTGTAACTGTTAATATAGAGCGTTATTACATTTATTGCTAATGCAATGATATGGCACACTGACCTCTAAGGAAATGTTAAATGGCACTCGCCATCAGAAAGGTTGCCGACCCCTGAGTTAGACCATCATTCAGTCTGTAGCGCTCCACATAAATTAATGGAATAACATCCCACATCTCAGTGGTGCATCGTACAATAGCCATGACACCCAAGCCTGCTTTATGATCGTAACATTAACATAACATTAACCTAGTCTATACAGACATGTTTTTTCTAATCTTAGGTCCTAGGAAATATGAAATACAGTAGAAACGGGTAGTTTTGCACTTAGAAACCCCAAACAAAAGACAGCTTGACAGGTATAAAATAGTATTTCTGAACCAACAAGGTGATTCCTAAAACGCTATTAGACAAGAAACTTGGCATTTCGCTGCAAGGTGTGCAGTGTGTTCTTAATAATTTGGGGAAACTTGACAAGTAGAGGATGAAAGAAAAAGTGACAGGCTAAAAAAAACTCTCTGCAGCTGATAAACAGTATCTAAAAGTCATGTTCTCAAAAAGAAAATGGAAATAAAACCGGTAAGACTCGACATGAGACCAGAGAGATGCATCTGGTCCTTCAGCTGATCCATCTACTGTTCGCTGGAGTCTCATCAGAAATGGTCTCATTTCTGGAAGGCTGGCTGTGAAGAATTCTTAAGGAAGGGAAACATGGAGGGAAAAGTCTGAGGAATGAACTGGACTAAACGGGTATAGTTAAATGTAATGTAATTGTTAAATGTAATGGACACTATTGCTCCCATTAAGGTGAAGGTTATCTCTGGAAGGAAAAAGTCTCCATGGAGAAACTCCACACTGGTGAAAAATGAAAAAAGAGAGTGTAGGAAAGCTGAGCGCAGATGGAGAAAAACAAACCTCCAGGTTCATTATGACATTTATAAAGAGAAACTTCACAATTATAATTTACAACTGAGGAGTGCAAGAAGGTCCTACTTCTCTGACATCATCACTAAAAACAGCCATAATGCTCGGGTCTTATTTTCTACAGTTGACAGGCTAACAAACCCTCCTGTGCCAGTGGCAGCTGAACTTCATTCGACCATGGCCTGCAATGACTTTGCCAAATTCTTCACAGACAAAATCCAAAAAATTAGACAAGCAATTGGTACATCAACAGCAGATCCAAGATATGTACTGTGTCCACCAAAAAACTGTTTAAACACCATGAAACAGTTTCACCCGATTAACAGCAAAGACCTGGAGGACATCTTAGGTCAGCTGAACTCCTCCTCTTGCTGTTTAGATGTCCTGCCAACAAGTTTTTTCAAAAAGGTCTCAAAGACTTTGGAGTCAGACCTGTTACAGATCGTCAACTTTTCCTTAATGTCAGGTGTATTTCCAGAATCACTAAAAACTGCTGTAATCAAACCTATACTGAAAAAGGACAATCTTGACAAGACACAAATGAACAACTACAGGCCGATCTCAAATCTCCCATTTTTAAGTAAGATCATTGAAAAAGCAGTTTCTCAACAGCTCAGTTACTTCTTAAAACAGAATAACTGCTATGATGCCTTCCAGTCAGGTTTTAGACAGAACCACAGCACTGAAACCGCTCTGACCAAAGTGTTCAATGACATATGTCTGAATACAGACAGTGGAAAAATGTCAGTCCTAGTTTTACTGGATCTCAGTGCAGCATTTGATACAGTTGACCACAACATATTACTCAAACGACTGGAGAACTGGGCAGGTCTTTCAGGAACTGTACTAAACTGGTTCAAAACATACTTAGAAAACAGGAAATACTTTGTATCAATAGGTAACTTCACATCTGAGCAGACAAGTATCACATGTGGAGTTCCCCAAGGTTCCATCTTGGGACCCCTTCTGTTTAACATCTACATGCTCCCACTGGCACAGATTATAAACAACAACAAAATAAACTACCACAGCTATGCAGATGACACACAAATATATATCACAATGTCACCAGGAGACCGAGGCCCTGTACAGGCTCTTGGTAAATGCATTGAGGAAATCAATGACTGGTTGTGCCACAATTTTCTCCAACTAAACAAAAACAAAACTGAAGTAATAGTCTTTGGCGCCAAAGAAAAACGATTACAGGTCACCAGAGAACTTCAATCTATACATCTAAAAACCACAAACCAGGCGAGAAATTTGGGTGTAGTGATGGATGCAGGCCTAAACTTAGAAAAACACATTAAGACAATAACAAAGTCAGCTTACTATCACCTCAAGAATATATCAAGGATAAAAGATCTGATGTCTCAACAGGACCTGGAAAAACTAGTCCATGCATTCATTTTTAGTAGGCTTGACTACTGTAACAGCATCTTTACAGGTCTACCTAAAAAATCAGTCAGACAACTACAGCTCATTCAGAACTCGGCTGCTCGAGTCCTCACTAAGACCAAAAAAGTGGACCACATCAGTCCAGCTCTGAGGTCCTTACACTGGCTGCCTGTCTGTCAGAGGATAGACTTTAAAGTTCTGATGCTGGTCTATAAAGCTCTGAATGGTTTAGGACCAAAATACATCAGTGACCTCCTGACCCAGTATGAACCTTCCAGATCCCTCAGGTCATCTGGATCCGGTCTTTTATCAGTTCCCAGAGTCAGAACCAGACACGGTCTGGGGCAGCGGCCGTGTGAAGAGTGGAAAGGAGGACTCAGATGCAGCACTTACTCAGATGTGAAGGTGATTTATTGACAATACTGAACATAAAGTGGAGATGGCAAACAGAACTAAGGATGAACTAAACTGGGAGAAACTACACAAAGGGAGTGGCAAACCTGAACATGAAGGGAGAACAGCAGGGAGAGCACGCAGGGGATTCACGGAGAAATGCAGAGTACGCAGGGTAACACAGAGGATGAACACAGACGACGCGACGAGGAGCAGAGGAAAACACACACTATAAGTACACAAAGAGACACTGGGAAATCACACACAGGTGGGAGACACAGCTGGACCTGATTAACCTGACGAGACAGGGGAACACTAACACCAGGGACCAATAGAGGGAGCACAAACCCAAAACCCAGTATCTAAAATCCCAAAACACAAACCATCCCAAAACAGCCCAAGAATAATAAAGAGAATAATAACAATAAGGAACACAAACACAAAGTCACTGAGTCATGGCCGCAGGACCATGACAGAACCAGACACGGAGAAGCTGCATTCAGCTTTTATGCTCCTTATATCTGGAACAAACTCCCAGAAAGCCTCAGATCAGCTGAAACACTCAGTTTATTTAAATCCAGGTTGAAGACTCACCTGTTCTCAGCTGCATTTGAATAAAGCACCAAATCCACACTTTTAAGCTTAAATTTCAAAACTTACATTTAACTACTGATTTTATCTACTGTTCTGATTTTATCTGTTTTGATTTTATATACTGTTTTGTTAGTTAGTTTATTTGCTTGTTTTAATCAATTTTAAATCATGCTTTTTATTTGTTCTTGTTTCTAATGTCTCTGTAAAGCACTTTGAATCACCTTGTTGTTGAATTGTGCTATACAAATAAACTTGCCTTGCCTTGCCTAAAAATCAGAATCAGAATCAGAATACTTTATTGATCCCTGGGGGAAATTATTTTTTGTTACAGTGCTCCATTTTAAACCATGCTCCATTTTAAACCAAATCGGTGTCAACAGGTCTTATCCAAACCTGTAACTACTGGTATACCTCTAGCCATAAACCTAAACCTTACCAAATAACACAAAAAAAACTATGCAAATAATTTTCAATTTTTTCTCATTTTCTAGGAAGTAGAAGTTGCTTAAATATTCTGTGATTTATACAAAGACTATTATTAAACACATCAAAATCCCAGTTTTGCCTCAGGATATGAAATATCCTATCCTATTCTGCCTACATCTGTAAAATACAGTCAAGGCTCTATTATTTTGGGGGCAGCCAACATCTAAAGAAGAGCTTTTGAATGTCATTCAACATGCCTAACGAACTATTTCTAAAAGTACTCAAAGAACGCTTGCCTAAGACTGTTGAAGAAGGTGGTCTCCAACAAGGTGGTCATACCAAGTATTGAAGCTTGTTAGAACTGTACAGCTGCAGAACTCAGTTTCTATCTTTTTTGCTGCACCAATTTCCAATTTTCCCAGTAAAATACGAAGAAACAAGGGCTGGATCAAGGCTTTTGCGTATAAGCAAGTGAGAAGCGGGAAATCTTTATGCTTGTATTAAATTATAAGACACGCTAAAATGGAAATGAAATAATAGTCACGTACATTTACGCTGATACAGCTTCATTCTCCTGTCTTGCAGACTTTGCAGAAGCTTTCAGTGCATCCCTAAAGGCTTACCACGCAGAACAGAATGTCCACCTGCACTTTTTCCAAAACCCTGTTAAGTGTTTGTTTTGAAGCTGGTAACTCAATTAACAGATTGTACTGTAAATCTTTACAAACAACAGGGAAATGTGTTTCGCATTTTGCAATTTTTGGTCATTTTCTTGATGAAGATGATACGATTTGTGTCATTTTCTACATTTTAAGTTACAACCTCTCCTCAGAGAAAGTTGATGAGTAGAAATAATAGTTTTCTCTTTGAAGGGCCTACTTTCTCAAGGAAATCTGTCCTAAACTGTTTTTACTTGCTCAAGAGAGTGCACTTAAACTGGATTTTAAATGAATATTTTGCTCTCTGTTGACACCAGTTAGTTAGCAGAACGTTCAGTAAGTGGAAAGTGAGAAATAATTCATTTGATCAGGGTCCCCTTAGGTTAGATGAAAATCTCTTTAGAACGTCTCTCTTAAGGTTAAGCAGGATGGCCCTTAGCAATCACTTTCAGGCACTGGAGCAGTGCACACACACACACACACACACACACACACACACACACACACACACACACACACACACACACACACACAGTGTGTAGCAGAGTAGAGTTTATGTGTAGCTACTGAAAAGCCCGGTGTTGCACTCTGCTCTCTGAGCACAAAGACACAAACGTACAGCAGCAGTTGATTTAGATTGTTTTCCACCACCTTATAGTTTTTTGTCCTCAGACAGACATGTTTCTAAAGGCAGTCGGCAGTGATGCGTATCTGGGTCTTTGGATTTGGCTGAAGGTATATTTTATGCCTGCACTCGTGTGTGTGCAGTCAGGTCTTAGAGTTGTATATTTCTTCCTCGGCGGTGCTGAAATGTTTTGACAGTGCGACTGGCCTCAACATACACAGCTCAGTGGAAGGAATGTCAGGCTGTGAAAGACTAACTGTACTGTAGAGCTGTGTGCGCGCGCCTGCGACTGCTTGAATCTGCAAATAATGTATATGCAAGAGGCAAGTGTGTGTCTCTGCGTGGGGGTTTCTTTTCTGTGTGTGCATCCTTCTCTAACACTGCGCGTATGCTGAGATAGAAGAACCAAATGAGGTCTTAGTATTAATGTGCTGTTTTCTCTCTCCATGCAAGCGTTGATGAGGGATTTTGGAGGAATGCAAAAACAGAGGATCTGTGTCTTTATCACAAAGGTGGCCATAGTCAAATCTTTTTTTCTTTGTTTCTTTTTTGGTGTTATCGTGAATACTGTTGTCTCTACAATAGATATACACAGGTAGGGAATAACACTAAATTTAGAAAGGGGGAAAGATGCAAGCATCCTAAAGCTGGTCAAGAGCAGAATGGGCTGGTAAGTGAGAGTCAAAGATTGCCTGGTACAGCAGCTGCTTGGTTGCATAGACGGAAATGATGGGAGCAGGGTGCTAGAACAGCCAGCTGGACAGAGCAGAGAGCAGGGCAGGGCACGCGGTGGAGAGGACCAGGCATGCCGGCTGTCAGGCAATCTGCACAAGCAACACAGTCAGGTGTGTTACAACATTCTTCTGGGAGGACTCGAGTTGGCACGAAGGAAGTCAGATATGGCTGAGGAAATGAAAAGAAGCCGGCTGTGTGTACACATGTGTCTGTCAGCAACTGTTATGTCTACATAGTTATCTCAAGTGTGAGAGCATATGCTTCAATAATAACAGTCTTTCTGTAACACATGGGCGATTTCTCCTTTTTGCTCTTCAACCCCAGTGCTCACGTCTACCGTATATCACATGCACGAAAGCTATCCACATAAAACGTTCTAGATGACAAAGCGTTTCACAAAAAAATGTAACCTGTCCACAGTGAAGTGTCAGATCCTATAAAGTGATATACTGTACAAGAACACACTAGACTGTGTCTGGCTTTCCAAGTGTGTGTTTGGACATAGGCCAAACAGGGATCGCAGCCAAAGAAGGAAGAGTTTAATACAGAGCACGTCTTAAAGGGAGGGTGAGGGAGCAGCTCATCTGCCCACAGAGAGTGGCAGAGGTTAATGCAATCCCTTTAAGTGGACACAGAGCCGGTTAAGAGGCAATCAAGTGAGCAAGAGACTAAATAAATCATCTATTGATGCTCACTTTGATCATAGCGTTGCTTTCTTTAATCCATAATAAACTGACAAACATTTCACATAAGACTTTCTCTTCCTGAATAGTGTTTTAATATTTATACGAGTTTTGATGTTCATGCGTGCAATTTGTGTCTACAGCTTGTCTTTCCCTTTTCTAAGCCTTACAGATGGAATTGTTATTCACGCTGTGATTCAAAGTCTCCTAACATCCATATCTTTGCTGATGAGTCGAGTGAGTCTGAACAGCAGCACAGTATGCTTTTTTAAGGTGTTATTGACGAATGCTTTTGGCTCCTATTAGGAATAAGAAAACCGTGAAAAGTTCATTTAATCTCATAACTGCGTTGCTTTGATGCTTTGTCTTTTTGTTTTGGTTTTTTGTTCGTTTTTGTGTGAATGTGGTCGGTTGTATTCACGTGTTTTTGCATATATAGAAGTAAGTCAGGGGAGGACGGCTGCATGCCAAACAACATGATAGACTGACTGTGTACAGCATTAGAGATCACTGTCTGATGGATTAGAATTAGTGGCATTAGCAGTGATGGGTGATGGAAATTATTTGTGATGCCTGGATTCACCCATCTTCCATCCTTCCCAGCTGATCCTATTAGTACATGGAAGCTTTAAATCATCCCGATGTTCTTGTTAGTGTAAGTGTGCGTAATAAACACACGTTTGCATGCATACGAGTGCTGTTAGCCACATGTCTAGCATATTTACGCATATGTATGAGTAGGTGAAACATACCACAAACCCTGATCTGAAAGCTTATTTCTGTCAAAGACAGCATGTTTCCTCGCTCCTCCGTTCATCACCATGGTTACTAATTGGCTTATGGTGTATGTTAACAAGCTGTCCCTTTCATATTTGCCCATTGCTTTTTTTCTGTGCTCTGGTTTATTCCCCAGCAGCCCAGCAGAGTCACTTTTTTCCATCCCACTCATCCTTTGAAGGTTATTTTTATGTTTGACCTTGAGGAAAAGCTGACCTTTCTGAAATTAAAATTTAATAGTGCTTGCATGTAGCCTGCCCCCCTTTCTGCACTTCCACCCACCCACTGCTCCCCCCCTCTCTCTCTCACACACACATACATACTCCATCAGTCAAGACACAATCTGAGCAGAATCAATACATGAAATGTAAGAGTAGCTCAGCTCAAACACCCTCTCCTCTCGGTGCCACACTACATCAGGGGACCTCACCTGATGGTCTGCTTACTGTTTTGGCAGGTGCTAGATCAACAGCCTTTTACTTGTCTTTATGTGGCGTTTTAAACTATGACTTAATACTCCTGTCTTTAAAGGTGCAATATATATTTTAAAACAGTTAAATCATCGACTAAACTTATAAAAAAGACTATTTTAATTTATTATGTCACATATGTTGATATATTTGGTCTACAGATCATTCTGGTGCCACATTGGAGTGGTTTACTACGTAGAGCTGCCACCCAGGCAAAAGAAGAAAAGAAGTATATCACGATATAATGTGAAAAGCATATTGTTCTAACAACATACTATCACGTTTGTACAATATGATATCACATTATTACAGTATACAAAATTATCACGTTCGTACAATATAAATGCTATATTGTACGAACGTGATAATTATGTATATTGTAATAACACATTTCCCTAATAAGAAAAAGATTGTCAGTTTTATGTGGCGAGGTTGTGTCAGGAAGGACATCTGGTGGAAAAAATCTGACAACTCAAAAATGCGGAGTTACTACTTTGGTAGTCCTTTGTGAATTAGTCAGCAGCCGGAAGTAGCTAGCATGAGGTTAGGCAGCAGCCTGTCTAACCTTGTAATACCACTGTGCATCTCAAGAGGCAGTAGTGAGCAGGCTATGTATTGCAGCATTTTGTAATGTTACTTCATTGTGGAACAAAAGTGAGATTACCTTGTTTAAGGGGCAAGGATAGCTCAGTAGACAGAGTGGTAGAGTGGTGGCCCCATGATCTGAAGGCCTGGGGTTCGATTCCCCTGAACAGCTACCCTGAGGTACACCTGAGTAAGGTACCGTCCTTACGCACCGCTCCCAGGGCGCCCAATGGCTGCCCACTGCTTCACTGAGTGAATGGGTTAAATGCAGAGAGGAATTTCCCCACGGGGATCAATAAAGTATACACTTAATATTGTTAGCTTTCTACTTGTTCATTGGCAGCAACGACTGATCTGTGAAAGCATTTCATAACACCTGGAGGAAGTGAAAAGCAAGTTTTTATACACTGTGTGGAACATTTTCTCCCGATCTGCTCACAGTGCCATGAAGCCCCGCCGATTATCATCCCAAATAAAGGGAACCAGACTCAGTTAAAGCCTTTCCTCTAAATTTTCTTTGTTTCTTTGGAAACAACCTGTTTCTGTAGACAAGCATGACGTCAGATGAGTCATCCGCAAACAGTTACCTTTTGTGCTTTCCTAAGCTATATTTTTAGCTAGATAGTTACACATACTGTCAATGTGCTCTACTTAACTGCTTTCCCATTTCTTACTTAATCTTTTGTGTCTCCAAAGCATGTCCGTTTCTCATTTTCCCTGCTTGCATCTCTTTATTTCTCTCTGCCAGAACCAGAAGAACAAAGACCGATCGTTTTAATTTGATGCACTGAATATTCTATATTTTGTAATAGTAGTTTTGTTTGCTTTCATTTTGCATGATATTTGGATGCTAAAAAACCCCACACATACATACATGCTTCTTTTAGTAATTTTGGACAACTGGGGAAAACAGAAACAAAGCCTGCATGGACAGAAAATCTGTCTCACAACAAAATGAATGAGAGCTGGCAACTCTGAATGTTACCTGAAACATTAGGTAAAGGCTTATCTACTTGGCTAATGTTACCTATTACGCATCTGGTTACCTTACCGTCTAAAAATAAATAAATAAAAATGGAAAAACTAGGCTGTTCCATAGCAGCGGCATCAACCCCACTGCTGAGCCTAATGCTGATGAAGGCCAAGCTCAACTCGATCTGATATAATGTATTTAAATAATTATTTTGGAAGTTTTCCTAATAATGTAAGTTTGCCCAATGTAATAATATGATGTAATAGGTTAATTGGTGCTGTCAATGGGTTTCTTTTGCCTCCAGAATGGCTCCTCATCAGTACAGCCCATAACTGTAACTCTAATGGACCATTTTGAACTAATCCAACTATAAATGTAAAAAAAGAAACTGTTAATCATTTTTAGTTCAATTTTAATTTTATACAGTTATCTGCTGAGTTCTTTGCCATGTAGAGTGAATCGTGAGCAGATGCGAATAGCTGCTTCTCTTCTGACAGAGTTTTAGTTAAGTGTGCTGCGTGCTGTATCCACAGTTGCTGTTAAACAGATACTGCAACACAAACTCAGTCTTCTTTACATGTCACGATACATGACCAGTGTAGTCTCCCATCAAAACCTAACCTAGCAACCTGACACAGCACCCACACCCACCTAACTCCGTGCTTCTGTTGCTCCTGACCTACACGGCCAAAGATCAAATAGCTGTGCACGATTGCACATTAGCCTACATCTCTATTCTGATTCGAAAATACCGTTTTCGCTTGACGTAGAACGGTAGAGTTTCCGTGTGGGATGTACCCTGTCTGGGTATACGCTTACAGAAAGAGCTGGGATGTAACTTGGCCCAACAGTAAAGGGCCAGCATTTCAGTTCAAAATTAGCAGGACAGGGAAAATGCCAGGGATGAATTAGTGATGTGTTGGAAAGCTCCAGAGGAGTGGAGAATGGGGACTAGTAGATAAATAATGCCTAGCATAGTACAGTAAACATTGCGTGAGTGGGTGCACAGATGGGTGGATGCACTGTAGGTGTGGAAGCACAGTGTGTGCTGTGCTGTATGGTGCATACTTGTAAAAGCGTACAGCATATATTTACAGTGACATTCGACAGCTTATTTCTTGCACCCACACAGCCAAACAAAAACACCTACATGTGCACTTCCCCCACCTGTCTGTGCTGCTTGTTCCTGTTGTGAGTCATCTGCCCAGTTGGAGCATACACACGTACAGGCAAACGCACTTACATACACACAGGTGACAAATTCCAATAAAGCTCAGAGCAGTTTTCCAGTATGTGTGCACAGACTGTCTGACATTTGGTCTGTGCCCTGGGGGTTTCAGCACATCCATTCCACCCCAGCAAAGAGGCCTGTCACTGGACCCTCATCTCTCCTGCAGGTAGCATCCCTGGAGCTCACCTGTTATCTCTCTGCCTCCTGTGCCTGAAGCTTTCCCCAGACTGCCCAGGGTGCCCCCTCTGTTGAATTACACACACACACAAGCACACATGCCAGTCTCGCCAGGCAGTGAAATAGGACAGGAGGCTGGCTGGAGACACCTCTCCTGAGTCTAAGTGATGCCCTAGTTTCTCCTGCAGCCTACTTTTCTCCACTAGCACTCACATCCAGAGAGCTACCTTCACCATAAACACAGACGCATCCTGACATGCTGACTGTTGTTAACTTATGCCAAACTTGATTTAGGTCATCATTGCTATTTATATAGTCTTTGATTCTCGAGTTTAAAATATTTTTAGAACATTTTCTGTAGATTTCACTGGTTTCTATCATGCTTCCTTTTCCTGGAAGGACTTGTCAAGTTGTGACACGTTGTTATCATAGACACTCTGACCGGACAGCACATTGACCAGCCTAAAGCAGATTTAGAGGCACCAGCCAGCTCTAGTTAGGTGCATTGACTGCCTCTCAGTCAGGCTTGGTCATAGATCCGTACAGTCGATGCTTCCGTCGTGTTGGACACTGATGAGAAGAGCCAAGTTGGCCATGTTCACAGTCAATAAGTCAGGCAGCGTAAAACAGTATGTGATAAGCTTTGCCTGCAGCTAGCCGATATTCTTGGCCACAGATAAACAATCTGACAGAAGCATCTTTGATTCAAAGAGGCATGAGCAGCAAATTGTGTGTAGCAATTGCCGCTCTCCCCTGAATTCGCATTCAGTGATGGAGTGAGCTCGACCTTTGCTGGATATTCTTCAGTCGCATGTAGTAAAGAAAAGTGTATTTTTACTGTATTTTCAACTCACAAAGTTTATTTTAAAGGTTTAGAGTACATAGAGAAGAGCACCTCTGAAGTTGCAGCTCTCAAAAACTAGTCAAGTATGAATTACACTTAAATCAAATGGGTTGAATGCTCACCACTGATAATTTAGATTAGTG